>NW_026943381.1:0-45879 GCF_024139115.2 Armigeres subalbatus | reverse complement strand
CGCCTTCGTATTAATCCTCCAAAGCGATGTTGAATAGCAGACACGAAAGACCATCACCTTGTCAACCCTTCACGTTTCGAAGGGACTCGAGAATGCCCCTGAAACTCGAACTACGCACATCACCCGATCCATCGTCGCCTTGATCAACCGTATCAGTTATCCGGAAATCCGTTTTCGTGCATTAGCTGCCATAGCGTCCCGATCGATTGTATCATATGCGGCTTGAAGTCGATAAATAGATGATGTGTGGGCACGTTACGTGGCATTTCTGCAATACCCGACGTATGGCGAACACCTGGTCTGTGGTAGAGCGTTTACCCATAAATCCCGCCCGTTACTGCTCCACGAACTCTCTTGCAATTGGTGTTAATCGGCGGCATAAAATTTGGGAGAGACCTGTAGGCGGCGTTCAGCAATTTTTTGCGCGGTAGTTGCACAATCCAGCTTATCGCCCTTTTGTAGATGGGACACACGACACCTTCCATCCACTCCTGCGGCAGAACCTCATCCTCCCAAACCTTGGTAATCACCCAGTGCAGCTCTAGTCAGTGCTTCACCACCGTGTTTAAACAGTCTCCTGGTAGTTGGTCAACTCCAGAGGTTTTGTTGTTTTTCAGCCAGTCTCTCCTGGATTTCCGGAGATCTGGAGCCGGAAGTCGCATGTCCTGCGCGCGTGCTCCTAGGTTCATTACCATACCGCCACCGTTGTCTGCCATATCGCCATTCAGGTGTTCTTCGTGTGCTGCCGCCACCTTTGGATCACCTCACGCTCGTTTTGGAAGGTTCCCGTTATGGTCCTTACACATATCGGGCTGTGGCACGTGGCCCTTACGTGAACGGTTCAACTTCTCTAGAACTTTCGTGTTATTAGCGCGGTACAGTTCCTCCGTCTCCTCACGGTCTCGATCTTCCTGCTGGCGCTTTCCTCCGGAAAATCGAGTTTTGTCTGTTCCGCGCCCGTTTGTACGTGCCCTGTTCGCTCGTGCGGTGTTGCAGCAATCTCCCATGCTGCATTCTACTCCTCAACCAACAGCCTACATTCGCGTCATACCAGTCGTTTCTTCTGATCCAGAGCCACCGTGCCTAGTGCAGCGGTTGCGGTGCTTCCAATGGCGGATCGAATATCTCTCCAGCCATCTTCAAGAGATGCGTGCCTAGCTGCTCTTCCGTTGGGAGTGCCACTTCCAGCTGCTGCGCGTAGTCTTGGGCTAGTCTACCGTCTTGTAGCCGCCCAATGTTTAGCGGCGGACGACCGACACGTGTGATCACCGTCGAGAGTTTTGAGCGCAGACATACTGCAACGAGGTAGTGGTCGGATTCAATATTCGATGCGGTAAGTGCGTACGTTCGTGATGTCGGAGAAGAATTTACCTTCGATTAGAACGTGTCGATTTGGTTTCCGTTACTTGATTTGGAGATTTCATGGCCTTGTGGATATTCTTGCGGGGAAGAAAGTGATTCGGTCTACCATTCCGTGGAGGCTGCAAAGTTTATGCATCGTTAGCGTTGTCGTTCGATACGGTATGCGGACCATCCGGTCCGATGACCGGTCTATACATTTCCTCCTTTCCTACCTGAGCGTTCATGTCACCGATGACGATTTTGACGTCCCGCATGGGCATCCATCGTATGTCTACTCCAGCTGCGCATAGAACGCTTCTTTCTCGTCGTCGGATCTCCTTCGTGTGGCAGTGCACGTTGATGATGCTATAGTTGAAGAAACGGCCTTTTATCCTGAGCCTACATCCTTGCGTTGATTGGTGCCACCCAATCACGCGTTGGCGCATCTTTCCCAGCACTATGAAGCCGGTTCCCAGCTCCGTTGGTGGTGCCACAGCTTTGAGAAGGTAGCCGCTCGATGCCCGCTTTTCCACACTTTCTGTCCTGTCCAGTGGATTTCCTGCAGCGCTACGATATCGAAGTTGGGATGTAATATCGTCGTAGATTATCCTGTCGAATGCGAAGCCTAGCGACTTGCAGTTCCATGTTCCAAGCTTCCAATCGTGATCCTTTATTCGTCGCCCAGGTCGTTCGATTGTATCAAGTCGTATTATCTTCTATGTCGTTCGTAATAGTTGTTTTAAATGCGGCTTATTGGGCTCTGCAACCTCCTGTCTCGTCGGAGGGCTGTCAGCTTTGGTCCCACCTAACACCAGGGGCTTGTGCTTTGAGCGGCACACGGTCGCTTTGGGAGCCTACTTGCGGATACATGCAGCTTTTATAGAGGTTATCAGGGCCCACTGTCAAACCATACCGCATCCTAGGCAGGCGCCACAACTCGCAGATGGCCTGGGAGGGATCGTCAAGCCTGACATAGTCCCTGCTGCCCTTAAAACCGATTACATTGATCATAGATTATCTTAAAGATAACTCGTCCAGCTCAAACCTTGTAGGGTATGGCGGGACCATCATCATAAATATACCAATCAAATCTATTGAAATTGTAGTGAATTAAATCGTTGTTCGCAAAAAACGTTTTGCCATTTTCAAAAGAATTCTGAGAATTTCCGAAGCTATTCTTGGTGATATCTAGTAATTTATTCGGAAATCAATTAGGATTACTTGTAAATTCTTTGAGTATTTCCTGAAATTTTACGGATATATTAAAAATACTAAATTAGTTAGGATTTTCAAAGCAATTCCTGGTGGAACTTCCGAAGGAATTTTGGGATCGTTTCCAGAATTTTCAGAGAAATCACTACACTGAAAATATTCCAAACGTTTGATCGATATTCCACGTAAATCGAATGTTCTCCAATTCACTCAATCACGAACCACGTCGAATCAAAAGAATTAACTTGAACTGGTACCATTTGAAAAACTGTTATTATAACGTGTTTTACAAATCATTCTACAGAGAACTCATTTGTGACCACAGTAACAGCGTTCGAAAACATTGTTGTGAGTTGTATTTTCAAAAAAGTGTAAAGTGATTATGAAGGGTTTTTTCTAAAGTAATTCTTGGAAGAATAGCCGAAGGAATCCGAATGGATTTTTCAAAGAGTTACTAAAGGTATTCTCGATCTTCATTTCCAATCACGAACCACGTCGAATCAACAAGGAATTAACTTGAATTTTACCATTTGAAAAACCCAGATTAATCCACCTAGCAGTGATGATGCCTTTGCTGTGCATTATAAAATAAATTGAAAAAATCACATTAGAAAGGTCAAAAAAGCTCTTGGGGAATAGATCACATTTTTCGATCATTTTAATATTTTGCCTTGCTCAAAAAAATTGTTTTTGAATTTTCAAGGGGACCTTTGGAAAACAAAATGATTTTTCAATAATTCCGAAAAGCAATGATCGAGCTCATAGCAAACAATTCTCGTCGAATGCAACTTGTTAACTAATTCTAAGTTCTAAAAAGGTGCTACAAAATTTGTACACATACACAAACATACACAAAAAACAGACATCACCTCAGTTTGTCGAGCTGAGTTGATCGGTATACACCATACACCCACACGGTTGGTATTCTTTTATTCCGGTTAACCTGATTTTCACAGCTTTTTAAATACCACCTGAATTTTCTTTGATTTTTGTGTGAATTTTTTCATGGGTTAACTCTCATAGTATCATCAACGTGAATGTCGTAATCAACAAAAACGCACCCGTGTAAAAAGAACCGGTGTATAACACTATGGGTCTCCGGCCTCTATCAAGTTTTTTTAGCAATCATAGCCTTTCGGTACAACTTTGTTGTACGAGAAAGGAAAAATGATATGTTACAAATATGCGATCGTGCGATAGTACAATGATTAGCGATAGTAAATACAAACGCAACGGCAACGGTTTTGAAAAATACATATGGATTAACTTTCCACGCGCTGCTGCGCCTACAATTGTTTTAGGGCTGATTCCACGTAGTGTTTTTTCACCAATGTAATATTAAAGTTCAATAAAATAGTTGTCATACATTGATTTTGCATGCCTTTATGTATTAATTGTACAAGGTACATTTGGAAAATGAAACCAATAATTCACATAAATATAAATGAAAAAAGCCGCATAATATGGAAATAAGGAGTGTGAAACGAACGTTATAATCGCCATATGCCCAAACTACACCATCATTCCACCTAAACCAACCAAACCACCCAAACCAATAAGCACTCAATAACACGCCTCTTCCTTCCTCCAAAGCATGAAACAAAATGGCAGCTAACGTAACGAGTGCACGAAAGCATGTACGTAGGTATGCGATTTTTATTTCCAACGATGAAACTTTACAACTGTGTTGATGCGAGCGGATAAAGTCATCGGCTTCGGGTCTCTAGCGCGTGTGTTCGTCCATTAGTTTTCGTGATCCACATTTGAAGCTTTGGAAAACTTTGCTTGAGAGGTTCTTCTCTTTCTTCTTGGCATTCATCCCACATGGGACAGAGCCCTGCAGCTTAGTGTTCATTAAGCACTTCCACAGTTATTAACTGCGAGTTTTCAGCCAGGTTATCATTTTGCATTCGTATACTGCGAGGCTAACACGATGATACTTTTATGCCCAGGAAGTCGAGACAATTTCAATCTGAAAACTGCACGCACGGAATCGAACCCACCACCCTCAGCATGGTTGCTTTGTAACTGCGCGTCTTACGCAGGCTAAGGAGGGTCTAATTGAGAGGAGCATCATCAAAAAGCACGAAAGAAGCAAAACAAACATTCATGTTCAATTATACACGGTGCGAAATTCATTCACCGCATGCGGAAATGTGCACCTTAATTTGTTTTACCTAATATTGTGCGGTTACTTGTTTTTTTTAATTTATTAAAGTGTTATTTTACTTAGATTATGTTCAACACCGTACTTGCTAAATGGGCACGGTCGGTTAAAGTAGCTGTTCCTTAAATAGTTCAAAAAATCAACCAGCAATATGCGGTGTATTGTTCGAAATGAACGTTTATCAGCAATGGAATAATCCATCTAGTGAAAATTAATGGCGTTTTGCTGTACTAAATCTTTGCTCTTCTTAGCTGTGCGGTAAGACGCGCGGCTACAAAGCAAGACCATGTGGGGTGCGTTCGATTCCGGTTCAGGTCATTTTAGGATTGAAATTGTCTCGACTTCCTGGGCATAAAAGTATCACGTGTTAAATATCGAATGCAAAAGTGGTAACCTGGCTTAGAAACTGTGGGTATGATAAACACTGTTCGAGGCGGCTCTGTCCCAGTGTGGGATGTAATGCCAATAAGAAGAAGAAGATAATCTGGATATTTATTGAAAACTAAACATTTTTCATGAATTTCAGTACTGCAATCAACAGAACAACATGAAAGCTATTGATTGCAGTATTCAAATTATTTCATGAAAAAATATTACTTACGTCCTTTGAAAAGTTAAGGGAATTCATGAAAAATGTTACTTAGGTCCTTTTGAAAAGTTATGCGAGAAATGTAATAAATGCGTAAAGCCTAATAGAACTTTTGGGAACTTGCAAGTGTTCTGATTGTTTGTTGACTTTTGTAAATTTATTGGTCAATATTTAGAGATGCTGTAAAAAGAAAAGTGCATACTTAGTTTTTCCAAATTTGATTCAGACTATCTTTTGAAAAGGTTCAAACTTGTTTTACTGATTTTTTCAAATGGATATAATCGAAAACGACCCTTCCTACAAAAAAGTGTTGTATGGGTGACTATCGCAAAATCAGTCAAACTTTCTGATAAAATCTTTGAAAAACTCTAAATTGAACCTACACTCAAAAAATCGATTTAAAAATTAAAAGTCGATTTGCAAAAAACGCCCTTTCGATTTGGACGAAATTTTGTCTCAAGATAGGTGATTATGTTCCCTACCAACTGTCCATACATCGCAAGTGGGCACTTTGAAGGGAAAATTTTTTCTAACAGAAACTTTTTTCTGAGGGAATCGATTTTTCATTGTCTTTAAGGGTGGATTTAACATATGTCTACATATATACTCATATTAAGTATTCCTGTACAGTCAGGCAGAGTACAATGTTTTTGTAATCAAGCGCAATCTAAAGAAGCTAATAATGAATATAATATTGTTTTGAAGATATAAACCCCTTTTTAATATTACTTTTAATTTAAAAACAAACTATATTTAGTGACTAAATTAGACAATGTATCATAAAAAAGATTTGCTTGGGTTCTATAACGATGGCTTTCATTGGTTTAGTTTCATGAAAATACACTGAAAATAATTCCGACAAGAAAAGTTTTTGTTAGAAAAACTTTTTTCCATAAAAGTGCCCAGCTTATGATGTATGGACGGTGGTAGGGAAACATAATCACCTATCTTGAGACAAAATTTCATTTAAATAAAAAGGGCTTTTTTTCGCAAATTTAAAATTTTTAAACTGATTTTTTCAGTGTAGGCCTAATTTGGATTGTTTCCGATATTTTCACTCAGAAAGTTTGACTGATTTTCTGATGGTCACCCATACAACACTTTTTGTGGGATGCATCTTTTATTATATCCATTTGAAAATATTAGCAAAAAATTTCGGCTCTTTTCAAAGCAAAGTCTAGATTAAATTTGGAACAACATTTTGTTTTCATTTCTGATCATCTGGTAATTTTCACTTTACTTTTACTTTTCACCCTCACTTCGCACTTCTCACGTCTCACTTCTCACTGCTCAAATCGGCCCATAGGGGAAAGAAATGGCAGAAATGACGCTTAACTTTAAAAGAAATATGTCACCTTTTTCATGAATTAATGTGTACTGCAATCAAAAGCTATCATATTGGTCTGTTGATCGCAATATTAAAATTCATTCATGAAAATATGTTCTTAGGTCATTTTGAAAAATAAACGAGAATTTTCAGTGTATACATGAAATCTTAAAATAGGTACTTTTAACTTATTAATGGGTTTCTATGTTTTTGTGAAGTTTTTTCTTCCGTGTAAACTGTGTATTCTATGCTGTCAGGTACCGGTTTCGAATAAAATGTGTCTTGGGAGAATATAACCTAGAAAATCGATAGCTTATTTGTTACGAAATAATGATGTCTCATAACTCTTCGAATATTTACTATTTTTGAGACGTGCCATCATTATGAAATTCAATAGCGAACAAGAAGAAAACATTCCCCATCGAATGCAACTTGTTGAGCAAAATCGATTCAGGTTTAGACTAGAAAATTGTTCATCACACACACAGCACACACACACACACACACACACACACACACACACACACACACACACACACACACACACACACACACACACACACACACACACACACACACACACACACACACACACATAGGGCAGCAGGGACTTTGTCCAAGGGCTTGACGACCCTCCCACAGGCATCGAGTCAGACTGGGACCATTGTCCCTAACCCCTAATCCCAAGGCGTCAAGCGACCCGTGAGGGGATGCATGGCCAGGGGGTGAAATAATAAGCTACGCCTTTAACGGAGCCTGTGGGGAACCGGGCTCCACAGTTATTGTC
The DNA here is from genome assembly GCF_024139115.2 of Armigeres subalbatus. Classification (NCBI taxonomy): domain Eukaryota; kingdom Metazoa; phylum Arthropoda; class Insecta; order Diptera; family Culicidae; genus Armigeres; species Armigeres subalbatus. The sequence continues at coordinate 38,456 of NW_026943381.1, read as the reverse complement.
CCTCCGCGTCATGCTGGGCTCTGGCGTGGTGGACCTCTTTCCTGAGCAACTCGTGGGACCAAAATGGAAAACCAAGGCAATCTTCAACTAGTGGTAGTAGGAGGGGACAACCCTTCGCAAGAGGTGGTTGTTCAGGTCTCCGCCTAGAGGCCAGAGGCAGTCGGCAGCTCAGTGCCAGCGTGGGTCACTTAACCTTCCTCTCGGCTAAAAACGCCGGTAGAGGTTATTGACGGCCCATGGCTTGTGGAGGCGATGAACCGCAAACGCGATGGGCTTTCGGCCTCGAGGTGGCGAGGAACAGCTGGACGCCATCATCGACTGCGTCATCGAAGCATAATATCAGTAAGGACCTCAAGAGGAGCTTGCAGAAACTTCGAAAGTCGATGTTGGACGCCGCTGGAAAAGGCGGTCGGGATGGCTGGCGCGCCCGTGAAATCCTGGAGTCAAGGTCTACCCAGACTGAGGCCCAGAATTCGCGGATTTGGGCAAGTCAATCGACCGAGGACGTGCCAGCGAAAACGGTGGTGCCAAAGTCTGCCGACCGAGGCTCAAGTATTCGCGGGCATCGTCGAGTGGCTGCTCCAACGGAGCAGACACAAAAACGGGGAGACAATCTCCAGGGGATGAGCCCTGGGGCCGCCCCAAAACGCGGAGGGTTACTACCCGAACAGGGTAGTGGGGCTGGGAAGCGAACCCGGCCAGGTACCTCCAAACGGGAGGAAGGACCTGGAAAGGTCCCCACCAGCAAGACTGGTAGGGGTTACGGCAGGCTGAGAGCTCTCAGCCGCCCCAGACCAGGGAAATAGAGGGGATGACGCTCCTGGACCCTGGTCAAGAACAAGAAGAAACGAAACGTCAAGGGCCGAAATGAAGGCCAGGCGAATGAGGGTAGCAGAAAGTCAGGTAGGCGCCAATCGCCCAGGGCGATGCCCTAGTCATCAAACGGACGAGGCTAGACTCGGACGTCTTGAAGGCGATGAGGAGTGACGTCAAGCTCGGTGAACTCGGCGCCGACGTACGTCGAATATGAGTACCCGGAGGGCGAGATGACCTCGAGCAAGCGGGGCGTCTCGCAAAAGGGCGCCGCCTACAAGAAGTTGGCGGAGGAAGTCCTAGGCGAGACGGTCAAGGTGAGGGCACCTGACGGAGGTGAATCTAGGGTTAAAGACCTGGACGAGATCACCGAAGTCGAAGAGCTCGTCACGGCACTGCGGCGAAAGTGAAGTGGAGGCGTCCACCGCAGCCGTTCGGCTACGGAAAGGTCCAGGGACAGGTAGCATTGGTTCGGCTACCTGCAGCCGACGCCTCAAGGTAGTCAAGTTAGGGAGCGTCAGGTGGTGGTCGTGTGCCCTGTGGGCATAATGAGCAACCGAAGTTTGCTTCAAATGCCTGGAACCGGGGCACAAGCAATGGGACTAAAGGCCTGACAGAAGCAAGCTCTGTCGACGCTGCGGATTGAGGGACATAAGGCAATGCTGCAGAACCTCCTAACTGTTTGATCTGTTCCAGCAAAGCTGCGAACAGCAAGCACCCATGGGGGTTCGAAGTGCCTGGCGTTTGCTGTGCTGCAAAATCACAGTGCAGGTAACGCAGCTAAACCTGAACCATCAGGATAGCCCAGCAACCGCCGTGTCAGAAGTTGCTGAATGGGGACGGATATCGCCATCATAGCAGATCCTTACCGGTACCCGCCAGGAACGGTAATTGGGTCACGATGGGTCTCAAATGGCGGCGATATGGACAACGGGGAAATACCCAGTTCAAGAGTTGGTGTCTTCGACACGAGGGCTTCGTCATTGCCAAAATCAACGGGTCTTCTTCTGCTGCTATGCGCCTCCTCGAGGTCGATCGAGCAGTTCGGTCGAATGCTGATTGTTTGACGGCTAACTTGATGGGGCGTAGGCCGGTGTGATAGCGGGGGACTTCAACGCTGGGCGTGGAATGGGGAAGCCGATCCACGAATCAACGGGGCAGATCCTGCTGGAATCACTGGCCATGTTGGATGTGGACTTGGCTAATGTCGGTACCAAAATACCCACAGCTGAACGGTGCCGAGTCGATTATCGACGTTACGTTCTGGAGCCCTGGCCAAACGAGTAGTTCGAACTGGAGGGTAGATGATGGCTACACAGCGACCACCTGGCGGTTCGCTACAGTATCGACTATACGACCAGCATTCAGCGGACGGAAGAAGGCGAGGCCTCAGTCCTCGTATGGAAGACATCATACTTCGACGACGAGGTGTTTAGGGCGCCCGCCGCGACAATACTCGGTCTGAGTGGCGAGCAGCTGGTAACAGATCTCGCTGCATGCGATGCCACCATGCCTAGGAAAGTCCACCTAGAATGGGAGACCACCGGCTTACTGGTGGACTCGCACGAACCTGCGCGCGCCTGCCTACGGGCAAGGAGGGGATGAGCAGCACGCACAGAAGAGGACGTGTTGAACGACGGTGGCTCGTGGCTGCTAGAGCCGCTCTGAAGACTGAGATTAGATCACAAAAAGCCTGCTTCGAGGGCCTGGTCAAAGAGCCAAGTGAATCCATGGGTGACGCCATAGGGTCGTAATGGCTAAGAACGTGGGGCGATGGCCCTACAGAGCGGTCTCCAGAGATGCTGGAGAGGATTACTGGGGCTCTTCCCACGTCACGACCCAAGCCCCTGGCCCCTTCGTGGAGCTGCCAGGAGCCAGGTGGCTGACGAGGGAGGAACTGTGGCGGAACTTGCGGGATTGCACAGTCCCTTAGTGGTAAGGCGCCAGGACCGGATGGTATTCCGAACCTGGCCAAGCGGCCATTGCCGAGGCTCCCTGAGATGTTCAGATCTGTCGCAGAGATGCCTGGACGAAGGAGTCTTCCTGAAGCATGGAAAAGGCAGAGCTGGTCCATTGCCAAAGGCGGAAAACCACTGGGATCCGTCGGCATAGACCAATATGCCTGCTTGATACGGCGGGAAGGTGCTCGAGAAGATCATCCTCAACAGGTTGTTGATACGCACCGAGGGTGCGGAGGTCTATCGAGTAACCAGTTTGGCTTCCGAAAGGGTAAGTCGACCGTAGACGCTATCTTGTCGGTTACCAAATCCGCGGAGATAGCATCCAGCGTAAGAGGAGGGAGTTCTGCTATTGTGCAGTAGTGACTCTCGACGTGAGGAATGCTTAATAGTGCCAGTTGCAGCTATTGCAGATGCGCTCCGCGTCTTGAATTCCGAGGTACAAGATTCTCGGAAGCTACTTCCAGAATCGAGTACCGGTATACGACACGGAGGCGGGTCGGAAGTGCGTTGACATAACCTCAGGGGTTCCGCAAGGTTCCATACGGGTCCGGTGTTATGGAACGTCATGTATGACGGTGTCTTGAGGTTGAAGTTCCCGGTGGCGTGGTAATCGTCGGCTTCGCTGACGATATTACGCTGGAGGTCTACGGCGAATCGATCGAAGCGGAGGAGTTGACTGCGGCCCACCTGATCGCAATTGTGGAGGAGTGATGAGTTCCGAGTTGAACTGGCTCACCATTCAGACTGAGGTGGTTGTTGTTAACAACCGAAAGTCGGAGCAGCAAGCGGTGATAAGGGCAGGCAACTGCACGATCACCTCTGAACGCTCAATCAAACTCTTGGGGGTAATAACGACGATAAGCTCACCTTTGGTAGCCACGTCAATTACGCCTGCAAGCGTGCTCCACAGCCATAGTGGCATTGTCCCGGATGATGTCCAATAGCGCGTTTGGTGCCGCAAGCGCAAGCTTCTGGCTAGCGTTGCTCTGTCCATACTGAGGTATGGGGCCAGCTTGGGCACGGCCCTGCGTATTAACTGCTACAGAACGAAGTTAGAAAGTGATAGCTCATGTGCCTAAGAGTTGCGAGCGGTACCGTACTGTCGACGATGCACTTCGCCGTCATATGATGCCATTGACATCGTTATCGGTGAAGCATAGAGTGCTTTGAAATGCGCGGCACGAGAGGCATCCGCAGGACTGTCAGGTTGGCCTCAATGGTCAAATGGCAGCGTGCGTGGGACAGTTCCACTAAGGGTAGATGGACATAGGTTGATACCGGAGATAGGTACGGTAGGGCGCGCAGGGAAATTCTTCACCTCGACCCAGGTCCTTACAGGCCATGGTTGTTTCAGACAGTATTCACATTGGTTCGACACTCGGCCCGCCCGAGTGTCCGGTGTGCGTTTAGAGGAAACGGCGGAACACGTGTTGTTCGCGTGCCCGCGTTATCATCGCGTGACCACATGCTTGCCACATGTGGTTCGACACTACCCCGGACAACCTAGTCCGAGGATGTGTGATGAAGTTGGCTGGAACGCCGTTTTCGGCTATCGTCCAAATCGTCTCGAACCTACAGAAGGTGGCGCGGACTCGAGGAATGGGCTGTAGGCGCAAATAAGTGTCCAAGGGTCGAGTCGGCATCATGGGTCATACCGGTGCCCTGTGGTCGAACTCGATCCTTTTATCGAACAAGTGGCGCGTGAAGAACAACATGGTATCGTCGCTTTCGCGGCGTCGGTCAACCGGCGGGTTCCGAGCCCGAGGACGGAAAGGGTCCCTCCAGGCTGGGGCAGGCGAGACCGCGTCGGCAAGTCCCTCTGTGTGCTGGCGAATAGGCCTCATCGCAGAAAGGTCAATTTGGGGTGCACGCGGCATCATCATTCTGATACCAGTCGTGCAGAGGGAAGCAGGCGCGAAGTCGACCCGCCCACCTTCCGAGGACATAGGCGTGGTAAGGCCACCTGGAAAGCCGGCAATGCGCTGGCACGATACCATGGTGTTCTTCTAAAAGCGAGTCACGATGTTCGATGCTGCAAGGACACGCAGCTAACCTCGAGGGTGCGTTATGCACTGGCCCCTTTGAAGCATTACTCTGGTTGTACCGAAGGGACGATGGGCTTGGCGGCAATGGAAACGGTTTAGCTGGTCGGGGATGCAGTCCTTGCTCCTCATTGAGGTGGCCCTAACCCAGCACTTCCTGGTCAACCCAGGATGTCTGTTGAGCAGATCTCTCCATTGTTTAGGAAGAAAAAAAAACACACACACACGGACAGACAGACATTTGCTCAGTTTTTATTTCCGGAGACGAGCCAGCCTGGGCTGAAAGTCTCCTTAATAAAGACAAAAAAAAAAGTTTTTATTTATTTATTTATTTTATTTATTTTATTTTATCTTCAACTTATTGTTGTACAGATTGAAACTTATACTATATGGAGGATCCTTCGTTTATATGTAGACTTACTTGCCGAAATCATACACTTCACTGGTTTCATTAAATGCAGGCAGCACAAAGTCCACGGTTCGTTAAAGCCAGTTGGTGCGACGGGTAGATTGCCAAAGGAGCGAGTGTTGACGTAGTTGTCGTTGAGGAGCATGAAAGTTTACTTTCTTAGAAGAGCGCTGCATTCAACATCCTCGTTGAGAAGTCCATAAACATAGAGCGTTGTAGAAGTTCTCTCCCAGATGCCAATGTCTCCAGAGAAATTAGCGGCATCTTTCTTCATAAGGTGGTAAGTTGGCGAAATCATTCCAGGGCAGCACGTAAAGCGTATCGGATAAAATTCCGTTGGATAGCTTCTATTCGGTCGGTTTGTGTGACGGTAGGTGCCCAAACAACTACAGCGTATTCCAGCAGGCTACGAACGACGCACAAATATAGATTTGAGCGCGTAAAATCCTGGAAAGCGTTTGTATTCCTTTTAACAAAGCCTAACAGAGCATAAGCTTTAGCTGTTACCGTCGATGTGCTCATTGAATCTCACTTTTGAGTCTATTACTATTCCAGGTCCTTGACCGTGCTAACTCGGAGAAGATTGTTGTTTCCCATTGAATAATCAACATGCAGGGATTACGCAAGCGGTTGAAAGAAATGACACTACATTTGGAAAAGTTAACTGCATGCCATTCAGAGTGCACCAGTAAAGGAGAGAGTCTATGTCTTGCTGGAGTGCACAAAATCAAGATTAGATCTAATCACACGAAATATTTTCAGATCATCGGCAAACATAAGTTTCGACGATTTCAGACGAGTTGAGAGGTGTTGACAAATAGGATGAAGATTAATCCTAAATGACTTCCTGGGGAACCCCTGATGGTATTTCAGTGGGCGAACTGATTCCTGTGATACTGAGAAGGCAGAGCGATCAATCAAATACGACGCAGCCATTGTGAGCCCAGTCCGGTAGTCCCATACGTTTCATTTTGTCGACAACGAGCCCATGAGGAACCTTATCGAACGCCTTCTAAAGTCCACGTAGATGCAACTGATTGTCGCTTTTCTCGATTGACTTAATCAATGAGTTGACAAACACCATGAGGTTAGTGGTTGTAGATCGTTCTGCATGAATCCATGTTGATGCTCGGTAATCATTGGACGAATCGCGTGGTACATAACATCATAGACCATTTTTCGAGCACTTTGGTAAACAGTTTAGAATAGAAATTCACGATAATTCTCCACGATGTATATTCCCGACTTGTATAGGTGTATTTGATGCAACCTTCCAGCCGACGGGAACACTCCACCGTTGAGGGAACGGTTGAATATGATTGAACTGGCGAAGCTAAAGGCGCAGCAAATTGCTTGATGAACGATGGCGGTAAACGGTCAGGGCGGGCCTTCGAAGCATCCACATATGAAAGAACTTTCTGGACTTCATCAACTGAAACATTCAATTGGGGCAGATGAATATTGTAATGTTAAACTACTCATCCAATCCGATGTTCTTCAGGTGAATGAGCAGGGGGACATTCGAAAACACGTTCTGAAGAATTCAGCAAATAGGTTGGCAGCACCTTCCGCATTATCGGCGTTGGTTTCTTGAAGTGACATTCTGTGGGATACCGTTATTCCATCTAAGCTTTTTCATATGACCAGAACGACGACGGATCCGTTTTGCATTTGATTCGTTGCGCTGTGTATTCGTAGAAAACTCTGTCTAGCTGGGATGAATAGTGTCCTCCATATTTCGAAGCGATTCCTTGTTAAGTCGAGCTGAATCGAATGGTATATAATATATGGCGACAAGCGCTCTATAAAAAGTACGTTTTGGCAGTGAAATGAAAGCTTTTGTGGTACAACTTTGTTGTACGAGAAAGCAAAACTGTTTATTATAACGTGTTTTACAAATCATTCTACAGAGAACCTATTTGTGACCATAGTAACATGGCGTTCCCAAAACATTGTGTGAGTTGTATTTTCAAAAAAGTGTAAAGTGATTATGAAGGTTTTTTCTAAAGTAATTCTTGAAGAATAGCGAAGGAATCCTGAATGGATTTTTCAACGGAGTTACTAAAGGTATTCGAAGAGTTTAAAAAAATCTTCAAAAGCTATTACCTCAAGATTCTTCTGAATGAGTTCTCAAAAAATCCCTAAGATCAAAATAATACCGAAGCATTTCCGAAGATTTTTACAGTAAAGCAGTAATAGAACGCTAGTGGCGCTGTAACTATTGAAATTATTCTGCCAAAATATGCTTCATAAGCTTAATAATGGGTTCCTCCTAGTGCAAAGACGCGCGGCTACAAAGCAAGACCATGCTGAGGGTAGCTGGGTCTGATCTCGATGAACACTAGTTGGAGGCGGCTCCCCAGTGTGGGATGTAATGCCAATAAGAAGAAGAAGAAGGAATATAGATCATTCAGATAGATTAGATTATTTATCATAATAAATATCGTGTTGAAGCTGAGAAAGAAAATTGAATGTATGGGGATGGCATCAGGTTATTATTATGTTAAGCATAAAATGCCCCAAAAACAGCCCACGACATAAAGAAGGTATTATCTGTCCAGTTAGAATCCGGAATCATTTGCTGCAAGAATTATTTTACAGCGGTATGTCCACCTAGGCGCCCACTTTCTGTGGTATAAATTTCATGGTGTTTCGTGCAGCGAGTCAAAATTATTCCAGATAGAAGCGAGAAGAGAAAAATTCATATAGGATAGCTTCCTGGCCAAAAGTTTGCTTTATGGACAAATTTGCCAAACAACTGATGATGGCGAGGGATATGCAGCTTGAGACAGAGACCAAAGTGTTCGTGAATAAGACGATGGACTCTAAGCTGTACAAGGAAGAATGTCTCAAAAACGCGTACTAAATTTCATGAAAGCCTGAAGATTGCCTGATTTGGCGGTTCTACAGCGGAAGTCGTCTATGTACCGCAATAATAACGTAGATTTCAACAATAAAACATAATCCACCAACTGCCGCATTACCCATCGAGACATTTTGGACAGAAGCGGAAGCTTGAGAAACTGGATAAACAGCTGGACGCGACTTGATGACCAAAATATCGAACAAATGTGTCAAGAAAGCTGTTCTGGAGTGCAGCGCTTCGTGAGAAGAAAAGGTTGCATTGGTTCGGCTATCTGCAGCGGACGCCTCAAGGTAGGTTAGAAAGCGTCAAGTTGGGATGGTCGTGTGCCGAAGTTTACTTCAGTGCCTGGAACCGGGGACAAACAATACGTGAAAGGCCCTGACAGAAGCAATCTTGCTGACGCTGCGGATTGAGGGACATAAGGCAAAATGCCTACGAACCCTCCAATTGTTTGATTTGTTCCAGCAAAGCGTGCAGCAACACCCATCCATGGGGGTTCAGGTGGCGCTTAAGCGTGCTGCAAAATCACAGTGCAGGTAACGCAGCTGGCTTGCTCGGCCACGCCCGAGTGGTTTGGTGTGCGCAGGTTTAGAGGAAACGGCGGAACACGTGTTGTTCGCCCGCGTTTCGCACAATACGTATCGCCATGGCCACATGTGATCTGGACACCACCTAGTTCGGAGGATGTAAAGATGAAGTTGGCTGGAACGGTTTTATCGGCTATCGCCCAAATCGTCTCGGAGTTACACAGAAGGGGCGCGTGGACTCAGGATGGCTAGTTCAGGCGCAAATAAGAGGTGGTCCACGGATCGGAGTCGGATCTATGGGTCATACCGGTGGTCATGCTCTGTGGTCGAACTGATCCTTTTAACGAACAAGTGGCCGCGCCAAGAACAACATGGTATCGTTGCTTTTTGCGGCGTTGGTCAACCGGCGGGTTCCGAGCCGAGGACGGAAAGGGTCCTCGTCAAGGCTGGGGCAGGCGTAGGCACCGCGTCGGCAAGTCCCTCTGTGTGTTGGGTGAAAGAACCTATCGAAGAGAGGTCAATTTGGGTGCAGCGGCATCATCAATACCAAATTTTATGTTTCCTTTGCTGATAGAAATAAAATGTTCCGTGGAAAATAGATTATACTTTAACATGTCACATGTAACTTTAAACATGTCACAGTAACTTTAAAATCGTCACATGCGACATGTAACATAAAGTATGTTACATGCAAATAAAACATGTTACATGTAAATAATACATATGTTACACGTACATAAAATATGTTAAGAACATCAAACACGGTTTTAACATAAATCATGTTACATGTTATAAGACATGTTAATAACATTAAATATGATACATGCAACATAAAATGGTACATGCAAATAAAGCATGTTCCGTGCAACAATAAATTATACATGTCACATGCGAATACATGATATAAAGCATGCTTCATGCAACTTGTTACATGCAACTATGTTACTTTAATTAATTAATTTCTAAACTCAAACGTTATCACTGTAGTTTCTCAATCCTAGTTTTTTATTCGTGAAATACTTCAAAGGAACTAAGTTCCACTGAGTTTTCACTTGTTTTACCTTGTATGTAATTGTATCCCACGCTTTTTGTAATTTTATTAGTAAATGTTCCTACCAGTGGGCTTTCTGTCGAGCTCTTTAGTTTGGGGTCAGTAAAGGGTATAAAAGTAGAAAAGCAGACCAGGTTCCAATTGGAACGTAGAGCCTAAGAAGAAGAAGTGTACGAGATGAACCGGCCAAGGGCCGAATATCTCGTTGATGAAGATTATAATAATAATAATAACTTCAGTGATAAAGCATTTCGCATAACACGGTGTTGGTTATTTAATATAGGTATCTTTTTCAAAAGTTCGTTACAATTTATCAGTCGATATTAAACTAACCTCCGGTTTGGACAGAAAATAAAAGCTCTTACTTCGTTTTTTAAACTGGGAAAATTTCACAAAATTTATCGGGAAAAGCGAGAAAAAAAACGAGAATTTGAAATTCGAGTTTTAGTGGTCACCCTGCAATGGAGTGTGGCCGGCTATTGATGGCCGACTGCACACCCCGGAAGTAGTGGTCACTTCCGATGGCCCGTAGATGCGCTTGGGCCTGATTACTAAACTGCCGCAAGATGAGGCACAAGCGGGTGAATTTACGGAGCTTCCCAAAGGGCACGCGGCGTGCGTAATTCCCTACACCTACACGGAAACACCTTCACTTGATTTGGTCCTTCATTTGGTCCTTCAAGCGATGACGCACAGCATATGCGAAACTCGCCCCTAGCAGCTATGTCAGATACGCTAAACTCGCCCTTAGCGGATACGCTATCGTCAGATACGCCAATCTCGCCCTAGCAGATACGCCCTTGTCAGATACGTCAACCTCGCCCTGGCAAATACGCCCCTGTTAGATACGTCGATCTCGACCTAGCAGATACGCCCCTATCAGAAACGCGAAACTCGCCCGCAGCAAATACGCCCCTGTCAGATACGCCTAATTCGCCCATAGCAGATAGGCCCTTGCGATACGCGAACTCGCCCATATCAGATACGCTTGTTAGTTACGCGGAACTCGCCCATAGCAGATACGCCTCGCCAGTTACGCGAAACTCGCCCATAGCACGCCCTTGTCAGATACGCGAAACCGCCCATAGCAGTTATAGCCCTTGTTAGTTACGCGAAACTCGCCCATAGCAGATACGTCCTTGTTAGACGTAACTCGCCCTGGATAGATACGCCCTGCTAGATACGCGAAACTCTGCCCTCAGTAGATACGTCCTTTTGAATGCCAATTCGCCCGCATATACGCCCTTGTTAAACACGCGAAGCTCGCCTCAATAGATACGCCCTTGTTGGATACGCGTAACTGGCACCAAATTCTCCTGGTATTTGTCTTTTCACTTGGTCTCAAAGTAGGCAATGAGTTGTTCTAAGATCTCCAAATTGTCCTGAGTTTGAATCAAATGTTCTGCCGAATCAACCAAGGTTCATGATCAACCCCAATTACAATTCCTTCCCGATTTTGCAACACGACCGGATTTTAATGAGGATAAATGTGAGGCAAACTTTTCGTGGTCGTGTGTGAAGATGTCACCTGACATTATGGAAAAATTAACGCAAAGTATAAGAAATTCCATTGTTTTAGAAAAGGGTTACGGAAATTGCATCGTACATTGGTCGTATCCAATGTAGTGTGAGTATGGGTTAACTACACTCGAGTATGGGTATGGGTTACAACTACGACTGAAGAGGAAGCAAAGCAGATCGGACTGGTCATTAACACGTTGAAGACGAAGTACGCTCAAGAGAAGACAACGGCCATTCACCACGAGCTTGTATCAATGGCGACAAAAATGAAAGAATTCGTGTACTTGGGCTCGCTCACTGGAGACCTCTGATAACGATGACAGCAGACAAATTTGGAGACGCAACGTGGCAGGAAAGCGACGTATCTTTGATTCCGATCGAATAGAGTTCGTTGCGTACAGACCTCCTAAAACCGGTGGTAGTCTTCCTTGAACACGAGATCTGGATAATGCTGGAGAACCAACTGTGCGTTGGCTGTAAAATGGTTCTCTACAACGATCCGGCAGGCACAAGAAGGCGAGGTGTGCAGCGAACAAGGTGGATCGATCAGGTAAGACGACGATGGACCTCTGTAGACTGCGTAACTGGTAACGTATAAGGTGGACGGAGACGACTGTTTTGTACCGCAAAGCCACTCCGGCCTTGACTAAAAAATAATTTACTTTCGAATTTATTCACTGAATAAATAATAATGCAGCAGAAAGACGTATAAAATGACAGTTCTCGGCTACTATCAGAAAAGAGGTGCATAGAGCAAACCTAGAACTATTTTTGAAAGTGACGACGCCATTTTCATTCACCCAGCTACACTGCGCATCAGATAAGTTTTATTGTAAATTGAAGACAAATTTATTACTCCTATCCGCTTTTTTCTCGATAACTCCAAAATTAAAAGAAATTTTGAAAGTTTTATTAGCTCTAAAAGAAATATATCCCTCATTCTTTTGCTGTTGGAACTGATCGATATTTTTGGAAAATATGCATTTTTTGGGTTAAATTAGGCACTCAAGGCAAACCGGTACACTTCCCTTATATGAAAATAAATCGAAATATATTTATGATCACATGTGTACAAAGCTCGAAATATTTGTTGTATTTCAATTGATTTCTTAAAAGAGTAATGAAAATAAACAAACTAATTATACTGAATTACGAACATTACATTACCGAACAACGGTGGAAGCATTTACGAACAGATCGGTAAATTTTGACAGTTGGGGTTTCGCTGGCTTCGGCAAAATAATTTGTGTGCATTTTGTCCTTTTCGGCCTTCTTCTGTATTTGGGTCTTTTTGGACAAGGCTTGTTATAAGCCCCTTTCGCTTTTTGGCACTTTTGTATTGAGAGTCTGCTAAATTTTGGCCCTTTGGACTAAGCAAGAGTTTTCTAATCGACAGTTTCTCTGAATTTTTGCTTTGGGCTAGCCGCTCAATAAGCCCTTTTACTTTTTGGCCCTTTTGAAGGGAGGTTCTTTTGGTATCTGTGCTAGGCTCTTGATAAGCCCTTTCGATTTGTGCTCTTTGGATTGAGAGTCTCCTAGATTTTGCCCCTTTTGAACTAAGATTTTGGCATGGCTCGTCATAGCCTTTTTATCTTTTGGCCCTTTGATGAAGGTTCTTCTGCATTTGAGCCTTGGCAAGCTTGTTATAAGCCTTTCGCTTTTGGCCCTTCTGAATTGAGAGTCCCTGAATGTTGGCCTTGAACTAAGTTGTTGGCCGTGGCTCGTTATGAGCCCTTTTTACTTTTGGCCCTTTTGAAGAAATCTGTGGTGGAAGACGTGACCGGAGGGAACATATAAACGGCAATGAATATTCTATTTTGTATAACTTTATTCCGTTCCTCGATATCACGCGCGGCTGTACGTACGAGCTATCATTTTTCTTCGGTTGGCTTCCTTGTCATCATCGTCGCTCCTTCTCTCGGTCATTCGCAACCAGGTGCGCCAACCGCAAGTGCCCCTAGTTACCAAGAATCTAACACGATGGCCCGTAGGTGTAACTAAGGTTATCTTGCCATCAGAATCTGTCGAGGTTTTCAGTTGACATGAGCTGCTTTGACTCGATCAATGAAATTCTTGCGGTTTCGGATTGATCAACATCCATGCTTTTATCCCTTCGAGCGATGACGCTATAAGGTCCGTCGTATTTCTTCACAGTATCGTCGCGCGCACGAAAACATGGGTAAACTTTTCCTTTGGTGGTGTTTGGTTTCAACTGGTGTGATCTGGTTCATTACACGATGAAGTTTTTTATCCCTTTATTTATTTGTTAGGCACTCTGTGTTACTTAACGCCATGTGTTGAGATCTCACCGGTATTCTGCTCTACAGAATCCACACAGAATCTATTTTAGATTTCCATTACCATTATTGTGCGTTGCCAGTCCATCTCATCGTGAGTCCATTGTGTCTGTTTTCCATGTCGTGATTCAATGATCGTCGCATTGTTCTGCCGTTAATCCGGGTAACGTTGAGGAATGCCTGAGAAGAAACGTTGTCAGTCGTCATCAGGCAGCCGTGACGGTAAGGCGTACCCCAAACGCCACCGTATGGGCTGGATCTCGACTGACGAGGGTTTGGTGGGGGCTGAATCGAACCCATGACCATTCGTCAGAGGCGAACGTGTAGCAACTACGCTGCGGACCCCAGATGAAGATCTGATGAAAAATTAGCTCGATCGACGATTTTTCCCGGTGTTTCAAGAATTTCTGCACACGAGAGGTTGACCGTACACCAACTCGGCGGGTGAACACCCTGCCTCCTTGAAGGCGGTGGTCAAAACCAAGCAAAATCAACGGGAGTCGATAAACCACCTCTCATAGACGCACATAATAGCTTCTTTAAGCTTACGATGAAATCGTTCGACCATACCATTTGCATGTGGGTGATAGGGTTGTCCGTGTATGGTTAGTTCAAGAAAATTAGCCAATGTTGAACAACGGATTCAATGTCTCCCTGATCTGTAGTGATGTACTCAGGGTAGCGAATCGCGAGATCCATTGAGAGTAGAGGCCATTGCTACAGCATACGCCGTCACATTCAGCGGAATGGTCTCAGGCCACCTGGTGTAACGATCTACAATTGGTGGCCTGAGAGAAGATAAGTGTGATCGTTAGATGGAAGCAATGGACCTACTAAATCAACGTGTATGTGGTTGAAACGACACTTTGGCAAACTAACGAGGCCAGCGGTGCCGTTGTATGGCGGAAAACCTTCGATTTCTGGCACGCTTCACAATTTCTCAAATTAGCAATGTGTTTGTTCATATTTGACCAAAAACCAGTGAGGAATGGGCGGAACTGAGCAACTTTTGAAGGTCAGGGTCGTTGTTCTGATCCAGCGCGATAATTTTGTAATCTATTGGCGATGGAGATTTGATTTCTGATCGGTATCACCGGCGGTCGAGATAGAACTTAAATACTCACATCTACTCCACCTACTACCGGGATGCTGCAAGCATCATCTCTGTAGGTTGTTGCTACTTGTTTGTACATCGGCTGCACGTATTCTTCCGTCTTTCCCAGGATATGTTCGAAGTACCTTACCACGATTCCAGCTATTTCTCATACCGTCGTCTACGATGATCACAAGACAAGATCCTGGTTGCAATGGTTGGACATCGTTGAACCACTTGGTGCGGCGGCTGATTGTTGGTAGATTTCCTGTATCCAGCGTGTCCAGAATCTATCAAGCGTTTGCTGAACATACCCCAATTTGTTGCTGCATTGCCGGCCATATTAGATTCGTTGTTGTACCACTCACTTGAGCTCAACATCAGGAAGTGGTTGGGTGTTAAGGCTTCTTCGTTTTCAGCTACCAAGGAGATACGTCAACGGTCTAGAGTTGATCATCGATTCAACTTCGACCAAAATAGTCTGGAAGGTTTCTCCACTGGGGTTTTGATGTGAGAGTGCTTTCAGCCGACTTTACTGATGTAAACGCTCCCAGATCTCTGCGGTGACCTCGTCTGCCAATAAAACGTCTCACTGCAATATGCAGGAATCTGTTGAAAGACTACTCGCCACTTCAATATTGTACGCTGAACTGTCTGACACACAAAAAGAACTATCACCTTTTTCATTACTTCAACAAACGAATGAAATACGGCCCACAGTAATCGACACAAAAATGTAAGGGACGGACATAAGCCGCCAGTCGATTAACTCCGGAAGGGTGCCATTCTTGGATTGAGCAGTGCTTTTCGTACAGCGCACCATACAATTTTTGCGGCAGTGCGAACCGCACTTCTTAAGCTGAAACATGCAACTGCCTCGATCTCATTAATCTGGTTTCGTTGTTTCCATAACGTAACGTCGATGGTACCAGTCTAGGATGAGATTGGATATAATGACCTTTGAAGGATCACTGGGAACGTGTAGAATACGGCACAAAATGTGCAGCTGTGATCCCCATCCATTCGAGCACACCAGAATCGTCCATCTTTGGTGATATTACGGAGAGAGCTGGAACTTTTGAGTTTCGGTGCGACTTTCGAATCCTGTTCATACTGCCTTTTACCTCGATTACGTCATCTGGATATGCTTCGATTGGATCCAACGAAATATTGTTTCTCAGCTCTTTTCAGTTCGCTGCGTGATAGATTTTCGCCGCCAACAGTTAACTCAGCACGTACTTTACTTGAACATTTTGCACAAAACCGGATTATATACGCCACTGTCCGCAAAGTTCTTCCCATTTCGAGAAATTGTAGTTCATGAACTCTTCAATAGGTTCCTGATGGTGCGATGGACGGTACGAAGTTCTTCGGGGAATCTGGTTCAGGAAGTTTGACACGGCTCGATTCATGTTTGTGAGAAAGTCTGGACCGATAAACCACCGAGAATTTTGATTGAAACATGGACCTTCACCCCACTTTGTTGCTTCGTCAGCAACATTGAGCTTTCCAGGAACTTTTCCGCCACTCTTCCATTGTGTTTGACCTCAGATCTCCCCAACTCACCGCAAAAATTGTCGATATTTTCGCTGATCTGACTGAATCCATGACAAGACTGTACTTGAGTCACTCCATATCAAACGGCGGTGAATTTTTAGAGTATGACTTTCTTGAACGGACTTCATAAGGCGACTTCCTATCACGCGCTTGAAGTTCCAACGAGGAACAGATAGTGGCCTCAAAGTGCAACTTTAGATTTCGCAGATACTATGGCACAACGTACTTTATCATGTTCGATGATTCGAAAATATGCCACGCAGGAGAAAGCTACTAAACTTGCGTCCACAAACACATGTAATTCTATGTTCCAAACTTGATAGGTGGTATCCAGGAAAGTAACATCGTGGTATCGTCACTGATCCAACCCTCGTATTGCCTCTCATTGGCTCCAACGCTTGTTAATGTCTTCTGGAATTTCCTGATCCCAGTCCACTTTACTTCTCCCACATCTTGAATTAGACACTTTCCATGAATAACATAGGCTGCCACCGCTCAGCGGATCAAAACGCTCATGACAATTGTATACTTTCGCGTTTTGTTGGTATCTTTTGTCCATTCAACAAACGTTCAATGTCTTCTCGCCAAAGGAAAACACAAATTCGTCTGTTCTAGGTAGCACTGCATGCCAAGGACTCTTTCAATCCCAGTAACCTTGTCGACGAAAATATTTTATTTCATATTCAGGCTTTCCTCCGACCCGTTGAACTACGTTCTGAATTGTGAAAGCCAGTTGCGAAGTTCAAAACCAACTTTTGCGTACATTTGACCTCTATAGCGATACGTACGGCTTCTTCCTCTGTATCCCTGCTATCGAGATAACATACACATAGTGGTTGTGATGATTGCGTCGACAGCATCTGGAACTCGACCTCAACTCTCAGCATTGTGATTTTTATATTGCCGGAACAGAGAGCATGTCGACCCAAAGGTTGCCACGTTGATAATGTAAACGTCAATAGTTTCAAGGATCATCATCGCCAACGAAACATTGATTGTTGGTCCTGGGTTGATGAGAATTTGAAAACATTTCCCGGATGTCACCAACCACAGCTATCTGACGCTGACGAAAACGGTAAAACTGATTGGAGCGATGTAAGAAGATCCGGTCCTTTAGAAGCATTGAGTAAATGATATTCATCAACCTTGCAGTCGCGTCCCACACCATACGGATTTTGTCAGGCTTATTCGGTTCAAGACTAATCCCAATGGAAGAACCAGGTTCTTCGAGGATCAAAGCTATTCATCTCATTCATTGTTGCTTTGCGGATATAGCCTTTCACTGCCAAATCGTTGATGTGTTTTCTCACTTTGTCGTACATAATTGAATCAGCTGCCAACTTGCGCTCGAGACATTTCAATCTCCGCTCTGCCATCGGACGACTCTCAGGGAACTCTGATATGACATAACGCCACAGTAATCCTTTGAATTTCCCGATGCGGTTCGTAGTGTTGTCTTCTTCATTATTTCTCTGGTTCGTCGATCTGCGTCAGCTTCAACTACTGGTGCAACCTTGACGCGATATCTTCAACCGAGAAAAGCTTCAACCAGACCGTGGAGATCATTTCGGAAGATTCAGCACAGACGTGCAAAGTCGGTGTTCTGGTGGATTATTCAAGCCTTCCACGTTGCCGTAGATCGTCCAACCTAACTTCGTCTTCGTTGCAATCGGTTCCGAGCATGATTCTTTCTTTAAAGTCACAATCAAGTCAGTATAGTCCAAACCTATAAGAACAGAGGGACTTCTCACCATAACTCTTGGCCGTTGATCTGCGCACTTCCAAGAAGGCCAACACGTCGATTGTGATGGCTTTTCCAATAAACGAACCGGAATGATTCTGAAAAGAGTGGATCGTAGTCCTTGACGATGAATATTTATGTTTGCGGTGACCTGTGGTTTATCGTTGATGTTAGTAGGTTCGACTTCTCCAAATGCAGCAAATTATGATGCTTCAGTTCACATCCATCCAATCCACAAACTGGAGCTTTACATGGCCATCAGCATGTGATGTTACAACGTCTACAAAGTTGCAATGCACTAACTTCCATCCCTTCGATGCTACTATGAAACTTGTAGCACCCGCAATTTGTGACCCAATCTTTGACAAACTTGACAAGGCTTGGCAAAACTGACGATTTTCCCACATGATTGAGATCCTGCCGTTCCTGTTGTGACTTTTCCTTCTCACCATCGTCATGGGCATTCAAAAATCCCTTTTCCTTCCCCTTCACCTTTTCTGCTGAACTGAAACGATGGTTGACATAAACTCCCCAAAGGTACGTAGGTCCACTAGAGGCATTTCATGTTGGTATAAGGCCCAGTTCAGCTTTACATTTGCTGGCAGCTTGCTCACCATTTCTTGAAGAAAGTCGATTAGAAAGGTGATTATCCACGCCCATCGACATAAGATAACCACACAAATTTTGGACTATGAGGCTGAAGTGATAATACTTTCAATTTATCGGCTCAGGTGCCGGTGTATATCGTACTTTGAACAGACTATTTACAACCAGCTCTGGGCGACCATACAACGTTTGAAGGTATGCAGAACCTGAGGAACGGAAGATGGATGTACAGCGGAGCTGACTCTTAAAGCTTCCTAGGACCGTTGTAATTCATGAGGTTTTCGCATCAGTATAACCTCCCTTAGCTGTGCGGTAAGACGCGTGGCTAAAAGAAGACCATGCTGAGGGTGGCTGTTCGATTCCGGTGCCAGTCTAGGCAATTTTCGGATTGAAATTCTCTGACTTCTCTGGCATAAAAGTATCATCTAGCAGCTCATGATACAAATGCAAAATGGTAACCTGGCTTAGAAACCCTGCATTAACTGTAGTGCTAATGAACACTAAGCTGGAGGCGGCTCTGTCCCAGTGTGGGAAATGCCAATAGAAGAAGAAGAATAACCACATTTAAGTAGAATTCTGTGAAGCTACTAAAAACGAGTGACCAAACCAAGAGGTTTCACCGACAATGGAAGATCTTTTGGTACAACATGCCGAGCTGCGAGTTGCTGCAGCAGTTGGAACAACACGCTTGAGCACGTGATAAACTTTGAGAAACCAACTGGGGCTGATATTGATTTGGGTAGCTACATATGCTTCTTACAGCAGAATCAACTACTGCTTGGCACTGCTGATGGTGCAACAGATTTCTGTACTGCACCCACACGTTACTTTAGAGTTGTATGATATTGTAGTTGTGTCGAGTTAAATAGTGGATCCCGAAGCAGTGGTTTCTACCAATTTGAAGCGGAAGTCACTGCAGACTGTGCACTCTACCTTTCGTGCAATTTCCTACCGTGTTCTTTAGGATCATATGCTGACGAATTTCACTAGCCGTATTCGCCTTTAGACTGTAGATTACTTGTAACTTGGAGTTTTCTTAACTGATCATTTCAGATCCCGGACTTGTTCTTCCACTGCTTCATTCGCATACACCGCCGTAGATCCGGGAGTATGTTTTCGATAACGCTGATTGCTTCGTAGTCGGTGGAGAGATTAGATCCTTCTGTTACAGCGTGCTCATAGACAAAACCTGAATTGGGAACGGTAGTTAAAACCCAGTGGTTGTGACCGAATGTCAGTGGTGACGTTACTCCACGATTGCCATGCTGTACAGGAGTTTCCATCAGAGTTAGCAAAATGCGTGTTCGCAACAAAATGTGGTAGGCGTCTGTTTTAGTTATAACGTTACACTCTGCAGAGGTTCTTCTGGTATTGTTCCAGTGTACGCGCGTAGTCGGAGTCAATTATCGACGACATCTTGCGTAGCTGTTCTTCTGGTTTGCTAACCACCCATGTACCGCATTGGTGCTTGATTACTACGTAGACTTTGCAAACTCACCTCTTCTCAACTGTCTCTGGACCGCAGAATATTGTATTTTTGCTGATGAACTCTCTTCGGTGCCACTTTCCTGATTCGCCTTTACGCTTTGCTCGTTCATCCTGATAGCACGTTCACGGATGGACTTCCTCACTCATGCTCCTCTACCTCGAGTATAAGTCGATCTTGACTCGCTTTTCTTCTTCTTCAATCCGTTGCATTTCGAGATCTATCATTTCACGAATGCCATCAGTTGTCGATACATTTGACGATCGTCCAGTTCGCAGTGAAGCTTTGGTTGAAAGACGGAGACAACGCGCACATTGGAAGCACATCCTTCAAAAATCATCCACCTGATCCGGACATGTGAAATGATACACACATCACATGAGTCACACTGCACATCATACGGTCAGCGACGTCAGGGCGGTTAGCAAGGAGCAGGACGTCCTGTGTTGATTCGTCTTTCCGTAGCATTCGCACTGAGCAACTAGCGCGACGTCTGATGTCTGACATTGCTGGTGGTTTCTGATCTCTCACAGAAAGAGCCGGACGACGTCCTGATAACCTCAAATGGGTTATAAATTTCTTAAAGTTTGTTGCTCACAGGTGAATTTCACGTGAAGTTTTCGGACTTCTTGTAGCAACTCCTTATTTACTTGGTTTCTTGAAGCCGCAATTATAAGTTTAAGGTGCATGCAATTATAATAAGGTGTTTTAGTGAAATGAATCAGATTACTTACAAATTTAGTCCAATTATCAATGAAATTTCAGTGATTATTCGTCTTGTTGACGTTAATGTTTATACCTAATTAATACAAATTCAATCAAACCATGTATACAAATTTCCAGTTCAAGTGTACTTATTTAGTATAAGATCGAAAGGTGTTTTAAGCAAAATTATTAGAAATAATACTATATTTTTAATTATTATAAATTTTGAACTGCATGTTTTCGATCGTATCCCTTATGCGGCCGATAAAATTCGTGTTCTTTTTCAAATCAAGTTGTGATATTTAATGAATTTTATAGCTGAAAGCTGAAACTCTGGTGACATCTAAGAACTCCATAAAATGTAGCATCTGTGAGAATATCACGTTGATAGGAGTGAGGGACGTGGGGAGGGCATCTGATTTTTTACCACTCTGATGGCTGGACAGGGTTTCGGTTCACTTAATGATATTTTATAACTTTAAATTTCAACTGATTTTGATAATTTTGACGGTTTTAGAACAGAAACTCATATACTTTTGCCCATTGTCAATTACAGTTTTGTCCATGGTTATACAAGAAATCTTTTAAGTAAGGCTAAGAGTCTACACGCAACTGAAGGACTATCAACCAGTTTCAAATATATTACATGCTCATTGGCTTTAGAATAGTCGGTGTCTACAGTATATATTCTGGTTCTCCAAAACCCTGGAGGCCAGTCAGTCAAAAACCTTGAATAAGATCTTATGGTCTGCTAACGTTACCAGAGGTCTACGCAAATTCAAAACGGTATGCTTCAGTAAAGCTTAGTATATAATGCTTTCACAGTATATGTTCGAGTCATCCAATGACCTTTTCTTAAAACATGTTTGCATTCCAAGTAGTTCTGGTTGCTGCTGTTGATTCCAGGTCTCACAGAGCTCCATACAGTCAAGGTCTTAACATCAATCCCAATGGAGGCAGTAACTAAGAATAAACAAGTTGCGTAACCTTCTTGGTATACGTTTGTATTCTAAGTAGTTCTTGGTTGACGTGGGCTCCAGGTAGTCTACTGAACTTCATGAGTCAAGATCTGTGGACAACCTTAGTAATGGAGAGTAATAATAATAAAAGTTGTGTGATCCCTTCTTGTATCTGTTTGTATTCCAGGAATTCTTGTTGTTTCATTGGTTCCAGAGTCTACAATCCAAATTCAAGGTCTGTGGATCAACCTCCGTAGGAGGCATGTTAATGAAGAATAAATGTTGTGTAACCCCTTCTTGATATATCTGTTTTTTATGTAGTTCTTGTTGTCGTGAGTTCCATGTAGTCTACGAACTCCATACGTCAAGGTCTTCGAATCAATTCGTAATAGGCAGTTATCGAAGAATAAACAAGTGTGACCCTCTTGGTATATATGTTTATTCAGTATTTGTTGTTGTCGGGCTTTAGGTATTCTGAACTTCATAGATTCAAGTCATGGATCAACCTGTCAATGGAGGTATATTGAAGAATAAAATGTTTTGTGACCCCTTCTGGCATATGTTTATTTCATGTAGTTCTTGTTGTTTTGTGAGTTCCAGGTAGCTCGAACTCCATACAGTGCAAGGTCTTCAAAAATCTGTCATGGAGGCGTTTATCGAAAATAAACAAGTTGTTACCCTTTCTTGGTATTGTTTGTATTTTTGTAGTTCTTGTCGTGAGTTCCAGGTTGTCTACAAACCCATACAGTTAAGATCTTCGGATCAATTTCCGTAATGGAGGTAGTCGATAGAATAAACAAGTTGTGACCCCTTCTTGATAGGTGTGTATTCCTAAGTATCTGTTGTTGCCGAGGTCAGGTAGTTCACGAACTCCATAGAGTCATAGGCCTGGGATCGACCTCGGTAACGGAGGCAGCGTTTGAAGAATAAACAAGTTTTGAGACCCTTCTTGATATATGTTTGTGTTTCAAGTAGTTCTTGTTGTCGTTGGCTCCAGTGTAGTTCATATGAACTCCATAGATTCAAGGTCGGCGGATCAACCTCCGTATCGAGGCAGTTATTGAAGAATTAAAAAATTGTGTGACCCTCTTGGTATATATGTTTGAATTTCATGAGTTATTGTTGTTGCCGAGTTCCAGGTTCTACGAACTCATACAGTCAAGATCTTCGGATCTATCTCCGTAATGGAGCAGTACGAAGAATAAACAAAAAGCGTGACCCCTTCTTGGTTAGTGTGTATTCCAAGTAGTTTGTTGTTGTCGACACTCCAGGTAGCATGAACTCCAAGAGTCCAGGTGAGGTTCTACCTGTAACGGAGGCAGTTATAGAAGAATAAAAAGTTGTGATTCCTTGGTATTTGTTTCATTCTGAAAGTTTAGTTATTATGTCCGAGTCGAACCCATAGAGTCAAGGTTGTGGATCAATCTTTCGTATGGAGTATATTGAAGAATAAACAAGTTTTGTTACCCTTCTGTGTTGTTTGTATTCCAAGTAGTTCTTGTTGTTGTCGGGTTCCAGAAGTCTACGAACTCCAAGAAACAAGGTCGTGTATCAACCTCCGTAACGGATGCAGGTATTGAAGAACAACTGAGAAGGACGGAAGGTAGGTTTTCCTCCAATACCTTCCGAACTTAATCTACGCATGTTGTGTATATGCAAAATCGAGCTTCAGACATAGCAAATTTCCAATCTGGCTGGCTCAATACCCGAACATAGGCAATTAACTTGAATGTACTGAACTCAAAGACGATCCCTCTTCGCTTAGTGGTGTGTTGGGATCTGAGACCAATGCTACAATCTCACACAACCCTACTTCATCGATGCCGTTGGTGATGAAGCAAATGTGTAGGAGCCAGATAATACTAATACTCATCCTACTTGGTTGGCGTTGTACAAAACATATGAGAAGTTAGTTCTGAGAATGTATTGCGAGAGTTCAGCTACATGCCTGGTGCTGTGAATTTGTTCGCTAAGCTAGGGAGGACGACGGAGGTCCTTCGTAGCTTAGTAGGAAAAACACCTTCTAGCGTATTGGTTTCGTGGGATCAAACCCACCGAAGTTCTGTAAATCAATTCGCAATGGAGGCAGTTATCGAAGAATAAATTTTGGTAACCATCTTGGTATATGTTTGTATTCCAAGTAGTTCTTGTTGTTGTCTTGAGCTCCAGATAGTTATGGAATAGAGTCAAGGTCGATGGATCAACCTCCTTAATGGAGCAGTTATTTGAAACTCAAATGTTTGAGACCCCTTCTGGTATGTATTTTTTAAGTAGTTATTTTCATTGTCGTGCTGTAGCAAGGCAAAATACGTGAATGGAATCCGTATTTTGTCAAAGAGACTTTACAAACTTATTGGTAATATAAATGATTCATATGCTTGCAGGTAGTGAAGGGTTAGCAAAATCAGGGGACAAAATCTGGAGTGACAAAATCCTGGCTCTTTTGAGAAGGGCCTCCAGAAATTGAACTTTTTGCCTTTTTACCCTTTTTAACGTGAATGTTTGGCCCTTTGCTATGCTCTTGATAAGAACTTTTGATTTTGGCCTTTGAGGTTCTTTTTAAATTGTTGGCCTTTTGTGCAGGGCTCTTGATATCATAATTTCTTCTGCCTTTTGGGTAGGTCTTCGAATTATGATCTCTTTTCGTTTTTGGCCCTTTCGAACTAAGGCCCTTTATTGAGATATTTTTAATTTTGCTGCTCTTGAACTTGGCTTTTTCGCCCTTTAGAGTGGGGTGAGAGTTTCAGAATTTGAAAGTGAAAGTTTTTAATTTTTACTCTTTTGTCCTTTGAGAAAAGTTTCCAGAATTTGGGTCCTTTTTGCTTTTTGACCCTTTTGAAGGAAGATTTTTCTGAACTTTTGACCTTTCTTTCTGGCTTCTTGATAAGCCCTTTTTACTTTTGGCCCTTTTGAAGGGAGAGTTATCTGAATTTTGACCCTTTGGTTGAGAGTTACAGAATTCTTCCTTTTGAACAAAGCTTTTTGGCTGTGGCTTGGAACCTTAGCTTTTTGGTCTAGGAAACATTTTTTTGAATTTCGCCATCTTGCGCTTGGCTTCTTGGTCCTTTTGAGGAGCTTCAGTATTTAGGCCTTTTGCAAGGCTCCTTTCGTTATTGGCCCCTTCCGTATGCTGGTACTTTTCTTTAGCCCCAATGTAATTTTTGGCCCTTTGATGTGAGAGTTGAATTTGTTTCTTTGATCCTTTTGAGAAGGGCTCTCCAGAATTTGGGACCTTTTGCTTTTTGACCCTTGAAGTGATCGCTTGAACTTTTGGCCCTTTTGGCCTATGCTCTTGATAAGCCTTTTAACTTTTTGGCCCTTTTATGGAGTTTCTTCTGATTTTTTGCCTTTTGTGCTAGGCTCTTTGAGAAGTCCTTTAATTTTTTGGCCCTTTTGAAGGAAGATTCTCTGAATTTGGGCTCTTTTGACAGAGGTTGTTATAAACCTTTTGTACATTTTGGATTAAACCTCCTGAATTGTGGCTCTTTGAAGTGAGATATTTTTTGAATTTGGCTGTCTTAGAAAAGAAAATTAGCCAATGTTGAACAACTTGATTCGAATTGTCGTCTGATCTGTAGTGATGTACTAGGCAGCCGAATGCGAGATCCATTGAGATAGAGTGCCATTGCTACAGTACGCCGTCATATTCGAGCGGAATGGTTAGCCACCTGGTGTAAATGATTTACAATTGTAAGAAGGAAAATGACCGTTAGACTGGAAGCAATGGACTTACTGAATCAACGTGTATGTGGTGAAATGACACTTTGGCAAATCGAACGAGGCCAGCGGTTCGCTTGTATGGCGGTAATCTATTCGATGGAGATTTGATTTCGTTTATTCTGGACCTGGAGAGTGTCCGCTATCACTTTTTCTCTTGCCAATGTTGTGTTTGATGTCTGTAGTAATTATTGTGAGATAAATTCTTCTCTGGCTCTTTCCCTGTGAGGCAGTCGATAAGAGAATTTGGAGTCATGGCATACGATAGGAGATTAGTGATCGGTAAAGATCGTGAATCGGCGTCCTTCTAGCATATGTCTGAAGTACCCGACGACAATTTTCATCCCTACTGCCTCGTCCAAATGTTGAATAATTTCTGTTGGTCTGATGTAAATTTTTCCGAACAAACCCAATGTCTGCCAGGCTGCGTTACAACTTCTGCAAACAGCTCCGGTGCTCGTGCTTGGAAGCATCACACATAGTCCAATGGTTCCCTGGATCTGGGTAATACAACAACGTCGCTTCCGCTAACGACTTGACGTCGAACGCTTATATCCATTTACGAGGGCCAGGAATTTTCGAAGATCCTTAACGGTTGTTGGTCGAGCAAATTTCTGTATTGCTGTTACTCGGCTAGGTAATGGTTTCACGCCATCTTTACCATAATCGCTTCATGCTAATCGAAAATCAACGTCATAATATTCCCTGCTGCTCACACAATACGCTTTCACCACCACTGTTAAGCCCAATGAACCCACTGCCATGCCATCGCTTTTGTGCCAAAGCCACCACTCAAGCCAATATAATCAATGCACTTCTGCGCTCAACGTGTTCGAGATCCTGCTGTTTCCAAGTTTCAGCAATCAAACTTCCGCTTCATCATTATCAAACAACCCACCGCCTTGCCAACAACGCAACCAACTATACCATTGTTCGAATAACACCAACATCGCTGCACGTCGATGGGTCACAATATTTCAACCTAACGGCACCTCGAATCAGTTCAATCAAAGATAATTGCCTTCGGTAAACCATTCTACTTGACGTAATAATGTTTGGTTATATTGCCACTGCACAATTAATGCATGGCAAATCCATCGCTTGTCATAAAATCAATTGTTTGGGATTAACCACCCGACTTGACTTAATTTACAATGTTATGAAAACTCATATGTGAATTGTACGTTGTGAAGATATTGATTTGGAAAATGTATTGAGGTAACCACTTTCCTCTGATGGGACTCGAACCCATGACCCTACAGTACGCTAGACTGGTGTTTAACCAACTAAGTACGAAGGACCTCCGTCGCCTTCGCAACCTAGCGGCCTACTGAACGTCCAAGTCGGGTGGTTTAACTCTGAAATAGGCAATTATCTTGATTGAACTGAACTTGAGTTGCGTGCTCTGCTTCACGCAATGCGGTGGTCGCTGGTTTCTTGACGACGTACTGGCAAATAGCTTATACACAACCCTCACTTGATCAGTACCGCTAAGTGATGAAGTCGAATGTATAGCCGCCAGACATCTCTAATACTTCACGCCTCTAATGTGGAGTACAATGATAATGAAGCGTGGAAGTATTGGCGAGAAATGGATTGCGAGCGGATTTGACTATGTCCAATTTGGGAATGCTCGTTCAGTAGCGCTGGGTTGCGAAGGTGCGTGAGGTCCCTTCGTAGCTTAGGTTGGTTAAACACAGTCTAGCGGCATGTCTGGGGATAATGGGTTCGAGTCCCATCGAAGGGAAAAGTGGTTACCTCCCAATACATTTTCCAAAATCATATCTTCCACATAACGTACATATTCACATATGAGTTTTCATAACATTAAAATTAACGTCCAAGTCGGGTGGTTTAATCGGAAATAGGCAATTATCTTTGATTGAACTGAACTTGAGTTCGTGTGCTCTGCTGCACGCAAATGCGTCGGGTCGAGCTTGACGACCGACTGGCGTAACTAGCTACACAACCTCACTTGATCAGTACTGTTGATGGCGAAGAATGTATACCGCCAGACATTCTAAATACTCACGCTCCTCTAATGATGAGTATACAGCATGTGGTAAAGTATTGCTTGAGAAATGGATTGCGAGGACTTGACTATGCGTCCAATTTGGGGAATCTGAGCCTGTCATAGTGCGCAGGTTGGCGAAGGCCGAGGAGGTCCTTCGTAGCTTAGTTGGTTGTAAGCCACCAGTCTAGCGTACTGTAGGTCAAGGGGTTCGAGTCCCCATCTGAAGGGAAGTGTTACCCAACTACATTTTCCAAATCAATATCTCACATAACGTACATATCCATATGAGTTTTCATAACATTGTAAATTAACGTCCAAGCGGGTGGTTTAATCCCTCGAAATATGTAATTATCTTTATCTGAACTGAACTTGAGTTGCGTGCTCTTGCTACATCGCCGGTCGGGTCTGGCTTGACGACCGATGGCTAAATAGCTGACACAACCTCACTTGATCAGTATGTTGCTGGATGAAGAATCGTATAGCGCCAGACACTAAATACTCCGCTCCTCTAATGTGGACGTGTACAGACACATGTGGAAGTATTGGCTTGAGAAATGGATTGCGAGTGATTTGACATGCGTCCAATTTGGGAATTGAGCTCGTTCTAGTAGTTGCTAGGCGTTGCGAAGGCCGATTGAGGTCTTCGCTTAGCTTGGTTAAAGCACCAGTCTAGCGTACTAGGGTATGGGTTCGAGTCCCATCGAAGGGAAAGTGGTTACCTCCAATACATTTTCCAAATCATTATCTTCCACTATAACTCATATTCACATATGAGTTTTCATAATCATTGTAAATTAACGTCCAAGTCGGGTGGCTTTAACTCAATAGCAGCAATTATCTTTTGATTGAACTGAACTTGAGTTGTGTGCTCTCGTTTTCGCAATGGGTCGGGTTCGAGCTTGACTTTGACCGACTGGTAAAAATAGCTTATATAACCTCACTTGATCAGTACTCCAAGTTCTGATGAAGAAAGTGTATAGCCGCCAGACATTCTAAATACTCACGCTCTCTAATGTGGACGGTACAAGATGCACAGGAAGTATTGGCTTGAGATGTGATTGCGAGTATTGACTATGCGTCCAATTTGGGAATCTGGAGCTCGTTCAGTAGCTTTCAGGTGCGAAGGCTGACGGAGGTCCTTCGTAGCTAGTTGTTAAAGCACCAGTCTAGCGTACTGGTAGGGTCATGGGTTCGAGTCCATCGAAGGGAAAGTGGTTACTCCAATACATTTTCACAACAATATCTTCCATAACGTACATATTCAATGGAGTTTCAAACATTGAAATTAACGTCCAAGTCGGTGGTTTAATCCCCGGAAACAGGCAATTATCTTTGATTGAACTGAACTTGAGTTGCGTGTTCTCTGCTACGCAATGGGTCGGGTCTGAGCTTGACGACCGACTGGCAACAGCTTACCAACCTCATCTGATCAGTACCGTTGCTATGAAGAATGTATAGCTGCCGAGAGCCACAAATAACACTAATGCCCTCTCTAATGTCGGCATCGTCAAGACACATGTAAAGATGGCTTGAGAGGTCGATTGGTAGAGTGATTGACTATGCCATGTCTCGGCCAGGAATCTCAGAGTCAGTTCAGTCTGCTAGGTTGCGAAGGCTCGACGATATCCTTCGTAGCTAGGTTGTCAACCAGCACCAGCGTAAGAAGTAGGTCATGGGTCTGAGTTCCAATCGAAGGGAAAAGTGTTACCTACATTTTTCCAAATCAATATCTTCCACAGTAACGTAACATATTCACGAGTTCATGGCTCAATCTCTCGAATATTTCTCAACCGCCATCCAACATTGAATCCTTACAAGCTATACCTAGTAAAGGCAAGTTTATCGTAAACTAAAGTGTTAACCACCCAGCAGTAGTAAGGAAACCAGCAGTAAACGGTAAACAACCTCTAGTCAACCCGTTACGCGCCTCCTCGATTAATGTACGATATTCCTTAGCCTGCTTATTAGCTTTAGATTGACTGTACAACAATGGTTGCTACCCGCTATTGATCGAACAGGTGAAATTGCACCATGATCCAAGTGAATAGTGGTTGGGGTCTTACACATCTCGAACGACGTTTCCAGCAGCCTCAAAGTACATACTAACGGCGCCGGCTAAGTCTCCCACAGTCAGTTGAGGAAAGGAGGATGTTAGTGTGTGGTTTTTGTTGCTACTAGAGACCTGAGAATACTGCATCTCTGCACAATATTACCACGGAAAGGAAGCTGTTTAGAATTGATGTGGGCAATCAGAACATAGATCGGGATTCACCCATGGTAGGATGGCATCATGTAAACTTCTATACTACAGTATTAGTATTCCTTTGATTTGTTCAATTTTCATCTTTTCAGAGAAATAAATCAATCGCTCAAACAGACGCGATTGTTCATTTGAAATTTCACAGGGCATGTGTACATTTCTCAACGAAGGCAGTATACAATAAACGGAATTTAAATTGAAAACAAAGTAATAATCACGGCTGTTCAACCAAATTGATAGTAAATTAAAGCTAATTATGTTCAATCGTAAAGCCTGGTCATTCGGGATTAAACCATTGATTTGGAGTTAATGTGCATAAATGGAATATCTACATAGATACTGTGAATATTGAGGTACCTATCGGATTTCAAACCGACCGCTACGTAGTGCGCAGGTTCTGAGTCCCATCGGAGTGGTCTACCTCAACATTTTCAAACTCACATTATCTTCCGTACATAATCGTTCACATCATACAGAGTTTCGAGCACATTGTAAATTAGCTCAATTATAGTATTCCCTCATTTGACGTTAAGAACATATCATTCAGTAAGACATATTTGCTTAATTTCTAGTCATTTTTATGTCATTTATTTTGTATTTCTTGGCGTGTTATCGCTGTCGATGCCAGTATACCGTAATCAGGATCTCACGGCATGAATCCTGGATGTGCTGGTTGGCACTGTGTTGTCTGACGCTTTGAGCGGCAAACGATCGCTTTTCAGTCAATATAACGTGTTAACATAGTGCAATACAAGATGCTAAATGGAGAATGATAATCAGTAGTATTAACAGTTAGTAGTGGAGAAAGCACCTATATCGCCTCCACTTCAACAGCCTACATGACACCATATACTTTCTGATCGTTAGATAGGGCCTATGAGGAAGGCTCTACAATATGCTTTTTGCAGAGGTTCAACAGAGCCCACGTCAAACCCCCACCACATCCTAGGCAGGCTCCCCAATCCTCGTGCTATTGAGGGGTCAGCCCTGGATAGTCTCCAGCTCGCTTCGATTAATCATCTCGATATCGACAACTAATTAACCCCGTCAAAGCGAATCGCCTGTCTTGCGTAAAGATCAAACATACATCAGCAAACACCAACGCAAAACAGCTCTTCCGTGAGTTACCCTAGTAAGGGCAATGAACTTTCACCCATTATCAAAATGTGGTGGTATTAATTGCGCAATAAGTGAAGTTTGTCTTGTTCCCTGTGAAACCTCGACCTCCATACATTCGCAGAAAGTTGGCTAATGATAATACTAATTCAAAGTCAAAATTTGTGCAACCAACACCGTTTTCTTGTCAAGACTGAGCAATACGTAAATCAACGAAGTATTACTGTAGGGAATACCCAAAAGGCGTTTTGCCTCCGGGGGGCGTTTTGGGGCCTCTTCTCCTAAACTTGCACGGTTTCCACTCAGACTCTCTAAGAAATATATAATTCAACATTATTGATTTGCGTCAGTCTGTAAATTGTTGTTGTAAATAATATACAATCGATTTGTTGGAGTGCTGTCAAAAATCGACTTTAAACATATTCGGGGGAATTGATTTCTCTCCAAGAATTTTCTCTGATAAAAGTAAAAACGTGCTCTCTATTTTTATTTGTAGAGTATTCTAACAGTAATCTGCTAGAATTGGAAATGGACTATAGAGCTCGTTTCCTACATCCAAATAGAAATTCCATCAGTTACCTTCTCCTATCTATCACATTGGCAGCTCGTTAACCAAGACGGACCTCTGCCTATCAAACCTAACCCAAAAATTCCAACAAATTCCGCATGAACTCGTGGCAAGTGCAGAGGTATATTCGGCTTGCAGTGGGCGAGTGATTGCATCATCATTTCCTCCCCCTTCCCTACATTGACTTGCATTCTGACGTGACAGGCGCCAGTATGACCTAACAAATGAGATCACCAGTACTTGTACATTGAAGATGTGTGCTAGTCCCAAGCATACATCTGTTGGTTCCCTGTGCAAGAACAGCTGATCTGGTCATAATGGAGTAGCAACTACGAGCAGTCAATCAAGCTCAAGCTCAAGTTTTAGAAAAACACATGAATATTAACACATGAAACCAAATCCACACCAAATCGAAACAATAATGGATTTAAAAATGCGTGATTTATTGCTCATCAGATATTTTAAAATAAAGTGAGAAAAATATTAACGAAATTAGGGTTTCTTTAGGAATGCCTCCAGCAACTTCTTCGCAGTGTCTTCAGTAATTCCACCATAAATTTTGCCGGGAATTGATCCGAAAATTCCACCATTATTTACTCCAAGAAAATCTTCACGAGCTTCTTTATAAGTTCTGCAGAATTCCCTGCAATAATTCAAATAATTTCGTGCTGTTTCCCATGATTTTTAAGAATAAAAATATTCCGTGGAAATTCCGCAGAACTGCCAGTAAACATTCCTGAGAATTTCACGAAAAATCTTCGAATTTCTTGTGTAAATTCCATAAAATTTACCGTGAATTGTTTCTGAATAATTTCTTTTGAAAATTTCAAAGAATTTCTCCAGGAATTCCAACGGAAATTTATACAGAAATTATACCGAAAATGAAATCAACAATGGAATTTTCGGGGAATTCTAGATTAATTCTGCAATGAAATCCTGACAGTATTCCGGATGAAACTTCAGGATTTCCACTGGGAAGATCCTCCAGGAGTTTCTCTGTAAATTCTCCTGGAATTCTTCCAGGGGTTCCACCGGCATTTCCACCAAAAATTTCTAGGATTTCCTTCGAGAATTATTCCGGTAGTTCTATCGGCAGTTCCTTTGAAAATTCTTCCGGGAATTTCGGCAGAATTGGAATTTATTTAGGCTTCTTCAGGAATTTATATAGATTTTCCACCAGAAGCTCCTCCGAGAATTTCTCTACGAGCTTTCCAGAGAATTCTCCGGGAGGTCCTCTGATGATGGTCCAGCTACAAACCCCAACAAAAGGTTTCAGCTTGATGAGATTTGTCTATAAGATGAATTCTCTTGTTTCCGAGAATGCTTCTGGTAGTTTCCCCTGGGTTCCTTTGAAAAATCTCCCGGGAGTTTCTTCAGAAATTCTTCCAGAAAATTCCGTCGAGAGTTCCTCCGGGAGTTCCACCAGCAATTCATCCGGGAGTTTCTCCGGAAATTCCTCCGGGAGTTCCACCAGAAGCTATTCTTCTATATTCTATGGCTATTTTTCAGGAAATCATTTAGGCTTCAGAAATTAAGCTGGAAATTCCTTCCCATTCCTTGAGCTTCCCAGTTTCTCTGGGAGCTCATCCGGGAGATCCTCTAGGAATTCTTCTAGGAGTTCCTCCTGAAATTCATCCGGGAGTTCTTACTAGAGATCTTACGGGAGCTCCTCCGGCAGTTCCTTCGGGAATTTCTCCGGGAGATCCACCAGCAGTTTCTACGAGAATCCCTCCGGGAGTTTCACCGGCAGTTTCTCCGAGTGTTTCTCTGAAAAGGAACTCCCGGAGGAACTCCCAGAGTAATTTCCGGAGGAACTCCCGGGGAATTTTCTATAGGAATTTCCGGAGAAATTATCAGAGGAATTCTCGGAGGAACTGCCGGTGGAACTTCTGGAGGAATTTATTGAAGAACTACAGGAAGAATTTCCGGAGGAAATCCTGGAGGAACTCTCGTAAGAATTCTAGGATGAACTCCCAAAGGAACTTCCGTAAGAATTCCAGGAGGAACTTCTGGAAGAATTCTTAAAAGAACCTCCCGGAGGAATTCCCGTAAGAACTCCCAGAGAAATTCTTCGAGGGACTTCTGGAGGAATTCGTAGATAAATGCATAAAGAAATGCTAAATGAATTCCTGGAAGAAAACCTGATTGAATTCCCGAAGGAACTACTGGTAGAACTTTGAGGAACATCCGGTGGAATACCCTAGAGGAAGAGAAAAAATATTTCTGAAGGAACTTCCGAAATCCCATTTCCCGTGAAATTCCTGCCAAATATCGTCCAGGAATTCCCTGTAAAGTTCCTGGAGGTATTACCGGAGAATTTCTTGTAAAAACTCCTGGAAGAACTCCCGGAAGAACTCCCACAAGCACTTCCGGAGGAATTCCCACATGGAAGTCCTGAAATAATTCTTAGAGAAGTTCCTAAAGGAATTTCCGAAAAAATATCTGAAGGAATTCCCAGAAAAATACCAGGAGGAATTAATGCAGAAATTCCCAGATGGAATCCTGAAAGTATTCCCAGATGAATTGCTGAAGAAAATCCTTGCGGATTGTTCCGAAGAAATTTCTGGAAGAACTCTTGGCAGATATCCGAGTAAATTCCGAATGAAGTCCGGAAAGAATTTTAGTACACTTCCGCGGAAAATCTCCCGGAGAAATTCCTGAAAGAATTCCTGGAGAAGTACCTGAATAAACACACGAAAAAATACCTGTAAGAATTTCTGGGGAAATACTTGGACGAATTCCAGGAGAAATTCATGAAGATATTTCTAGAGGATTTCTTGAAGGATACTCTGAAGTAATTGCGAAAAGAATTCCAGATTGGAATGCTAGATGATTTCGCTATTGAATGTTTGGAGGTATTCCCGGAAAATTTCCTGGAAGTAATCCCGGAGGAATTAAAGGAAGAGTTCCGAGAGGAATTCCCGGAGAAGTTCCTAGAAGAATTTCCGAAGGAATTTCTCATAGATTTACAAGTGAAATTATGGAGCTAAATCGGAGGATTTCCGTCATAAATTTTTGAAGAAACTTCTGGTAGAATTTTGGGAAGAAATTCGGTATGTATTCTTGACGGAACTCTCGAATGCATGCCTGAAGGAAATGCCGGATTCTTTCTGAAGAGAGAATGGCCGAAGAAATATCTAGAAGTAAATCTTGGATAGAAGAAAAGATATCTTCAAGGAATTTCCTCGTGAATTTCCTAAAAAAATTAGTGGGGGGTTTCTAGATAAGGAGGAATTACAATTACATGAGAAGGATTTTCGAACGATTTTCAGAGGAATTTGTGGATAACTTTCCGGTGAAATTTAGAAGTTCCCAGGGGAGGTTCTAGAAGGATTTCAAGGAGACAAATACAACTTTCATATATTATGGATCCTGGATGCCCTAATATTTTTTTGGGAATCTTTTGAATTTCAACCACCTATTTCTGTATATGATTGGATCGTAAAGTGCACAAGTTTTTCAGTACCTGTTCAATCTTTCCACAATTTAGGGGGGGGACGGCCCTCCCCTGCCCCCCCTTGGATACGCCCTTGGATTTTGAAAAGGACTGTATCTTTGAAAGGATGCTTTCGACTGTTGTGCTCAATTTTGTTTGACTATTATCGGCTCTTTCAGTCTTATAAAGCAGCTAAAACGTTATTGCATCTATTTTCCGACGTTTCGGTGTATATTTCACCTTCTTCAGGGATTTCTATGATTTTGATGAAAATTAAAATTAGTTGTTAACAAATATTCTTGATAATTTTAGGCTTATTGTTGTGTTTAACTTACAGAGGCT
This sequence comes from Armigeres subalbatus, assembly GCF_024139115.2. Lineage (NCBI taxonomy): Eukaryota > Metazoa > Arthropoda > Insecta > Diptera > Culicidae > Armigeres > Armigeres subalbatus. The sequence continues at coordinate 3,369 of NW_026943381.1, read as the reverse complement.
ACGTTTTGTTGTGTATGTGTGTGTCCTGTCTGACATAACGTTGTCAATTAACAATGGCGTCTCACTACGGCTAATTATGAATTTGGAAATACATTAATTACAACATTATTATCTATCAAACTGCACTCACTTCATACGTCTCATTATTTTTGCACTGCATTGTGGTTTTCGAAATATTTCCTGTGGTATTTGAGCTTTATTCCACCTACACTCTCGATATAAGCTTCTCTAGATTTATCGCCCGCGCACTAGTGATGGCGTATCTATCTGTTTTATGGTATTTGTGAAGTTATTCTTCTTTTATTCTAGGTGGTTGTGTACAATTTTGGGACAATGTTTGGGATGTATCTTGCCTATTTTGCTTCGCTTTATTCGTTCTGTTTTTAATTTCATGGAGAATTCCTGCATAGATAGCACTTAATCCTTCTGTATCTGTTCTTCTGTTTCTGCTGTGATCGTTATTTACAATGTGACACATCTCTAATAGCGGTAGTTTATATTGCTTGTTGTGCTGGTCTAGGATTTTAACGTTTGTTAGGTCAAATTGGTGGGTGTTTACTATCCTATGTTCAAGTAGTGCTGTTTTTTGGCTCAGAAGTGTTATTTGTGGATCTGTAATGTTTATGTTTGTTGCAGTGAGGGACGGTCTGGTGCAAGATGAATACACCACTAGGTGTTCCAATCTGCCAAATTCACGATTCAGCCATCTTGGATTTTAGTATGGGAGAGCCAGCCGGTTTGTTTATGTTTTGCACCGAAAATGAACTTTTTCACCCCCGCCTTCTTCTCGTCCATAAATTGGGCAGACTGCAACACCTAGCTGTGTATTCATCTTGGTCTAGTGTATTGTAGTGTGTTTTGTGTCCGCTTATCCTTGTGCTTAACTTATTTGTCGTCATACCTATGTAGCAGGCTGGGCAGTTTTTGCATGGAATGTTGTAAATGACATTTGTTTGTTGACCGGGAGGTGTCGGATCTTTGATGTTGCTGAATATTTGTCTTACTGTTTTTATGTTGTAGTTTGCGAGTTTGATATTCGTGTAGTCCTTTTTCAGCAGCTTGTCGATTCTGCTCGATAGGCCCGGTATGTATGCCAGCGATCGGTAGGTATATTTCAACCGTTCCTCTTCTGTGACATTAGACTGTGTTTGATGACGTCGTTCATTCATGCGGTTTTCCAGTCGGTGCCGGAGGTTCGACGGATAGTGATTCAGCTTCAGATGATCGTCGATTATTTTGTGTTTCTCCGTATCTGATAAGCTTGTTGAAAGCTTGTTTACTCGACAGATGAAATTTTTGGCAACATTTAGCTTCATACTCATAGGGTGTAGAAGTCGATTTGAAAGCGAGCGGAGGGCAATATTTGTGATGGCACATATCGCACGATTTTCCTTTTGCCAACACACTCAGTTCAGCTCGGCATATTTTGATTCTTTTGACGAGATCCGCACAGCCGAGCGCTCGGTTCGTGGCTTACTGCCGATAACTCAGCTGAAAAATTAGTTTGTTTACTGCGGCACTCAAAGGAGCCACCGTGAACATACGTTCATTCAGCCGATATTCCAGCAAACGAACTTAAACCGAGATTTGCACAGCCGAGATCGGTGGAAAAATTTAAGTGTGAAGCTCCCGAATGAAGGGGGAGGGAAGAATATCAGTGTGGAAGCTGATATATCTCCACTGGCAAAAGGAAGGTGGTTTAATTTGCTCATATGCCATCGCGTGCGGAAGGATTTTCTATCGACGAGTACTGTCTCCAAATTTCTAATATGACATCAGCATTACAAATTCTATCATGAACATGTACGTCTAAGCTTGGAAGATGATATTAGCATTTCCAAGTACAGTGTACTTCAAATGCTGCCGTTGGCTCTGGGAAAGAAGAAAAGCAGGAATCGTCGGAAACCTCGGATGAAAATGAAGAAAATTAGAAAACCAGAGGCAGTCGGTGGTTCGTAAAAACACACATCTGGGGGAAAAATTGAAGGATGAAAGACGATGTTACTTTGAAGGAGGAGGCAATCGCCATAAAGGAAGCTTTGGCTCATCCACCAGCGATGCAGCGACGGGCTCAATTGTCTGCGTCGGGCTCTGGTTCAAGTAACGGTTGAACAACACACCCGAAGAGAAATGCGTTCGTAGATCATATTGTTAATTATATTTTATGTTACATTTATATAATTTCTTTTGTTCTTGGCTCCGTAGAGTTTTAATAAAACAACTGAGCCTAGCAAATAAAGACAATAAAAAAAGGGCAATGCAATGTGATAATGCGATAATCGCAAGGTAAATGAACAAACATGTTCGGTTTAAGGACTACTTACTTATGGATCCTGTACACCTCCGGTGGTGCAAAGGCCATCCTGAGCATTGTCCAGCTATCGCTTTAACCTGTTACCAGGCCAGATTTCGGTCGACTTCTTTTATTTCATTGAGGCTTCGCCGTCAAGAGCTACCTCTGCTGCGATGTCCTGCTGGTTTTGAGTCTTATGCTTGTTTACAGATTTCGTTTCCGCCCCTACGTAGTGTGTGTGGCCGACCCAGTCCCACTTACGATCCCGAATTTCTGTTGCTATCGACCTCTGGTGACAACGACGATGGACGATCTTGAGATCCAGTTGTGAGGCCCCCAGGCCCGAATTAGAACAGATACCGCAGAACAGTTGATGAACACCTGCAGCCGTTGAGTGTTCTCCACTGATACACACCATGTTTCGCTAGCGTATAACAGCACAGATTTCACGTTAGAGTTGAAAACTCGTATTTTGGTGCGTTCACTTCTCTGCCTGTTTTTCCAGATATTTCTTAAACTCGCAAAGGCAGCCCTTGCTTTTTGATCCGTGCGCCTATGTTGATATTGGTACCGCCGTCTGACGCCACTTGGCTACCAATATATTGGAAGCTTCCAACATTCTCCACTACAGTGAAACCGGAAGGTGACGTTGATGACTAAACCTGCCGAAGAAGAGCGCTCAGCAAGGTCGTTAAGCTTACTCTGCATACCAGTGCGCCGTTGAGTGAGGAGTGCAACGTCATCAGCCAATTCGAAGTCGTTTAGGTGCTTAGGATAACTCAGAAAAATTATATGTCATTTTATGATAAACAAGCTATTTGGGCTTATTCTCATGAGTTGAATGACGTGAGGTGAGTAGATTTTATTTTCCTCACGTGAGGTGGCCATGTTATTCAAATGAGGCTATACGACTCTTCTCACGTCATTAGAGCAATCTCACGTCACTCCACTCGTAGAATAAGCTCAATTAATTCTTCTTCTTCAATGACTCTACATTCCAACTAGAACTTGGCCTGCTTTTCATCTTGGTATTCTATTAGTGTCAGCGACTGCAACCAGGGATGTTGCGACAATAT
>NW_026943380.1:0-1011 GCF_024139115.2 Armigeres subalbatus | reverse complement strand
AAACGCCATCTGGTAACTATCAGGAAATGCTTGATTGTTGGTTCGCCACAGTAGTCCCGTTTCAAAACATGCTTCAACTCTTCGCGTTGTCTTTTCGAGAATAGCCCGCGCTCGTTTATCCTCCTCGGACTCAAGGTTCACGTGGTGGCTTGAAACTCCATCGTTCTCCATGGTGAAAAAATCACGCAGCTGTTCACTCAACAAACTATCTGAGCTAGAAGCTGTAGCTGCATGAAAGTTGACAACTGCACTTCTACTGTCTGAGGCGTTGGTACTACCGTATACAGACCATCCTAGGCGACATTTTGCCGCTATGGGATCGTTCGGTCCACCCTCACGCAGTCTGAGTGGCACTCCGAGTCGTAGGTTGTCCAGTCCTATCAATAATTTCGGTTGTACGGTATCGTAGCTTTCCATGGGGAGTCCTCTCATGTGCGAGAAACGCTGAGCTAGTTCCTTATAGTTTAGATGCTGACTGGGCAGTACCAAGCAGCTGACAGTTCTGGCATGCCGAAGTTTGAAGTTTGCGGGGCAACCTTTCCCTGATATACCCAAATTAATTTCCTGCGATTTCGATTCATTTCGTTTAACGTTGCCCGTCCACTGAAGAGTGAGTGGATTGATGGGGCCTGTGGCACCTAGTTGTTTGGCGATATTTTCTTCGAGCAACGTAATTTCCGACCCTTCGTCAATAAAGGCGTATACGGACACACTTTTTCCTTGGTTATAAAGAACAACTGGTAATATCCGAAACAGTGTCTGACGTTTTGTAGAAAGCTGGCTCGAAGAATGGTTGACGGAATGTGCCGTCGCAGGAGAGTGGAGAAGAGTATGGTGCTTTAGACGACATCCTTCTACCGCGCACCCATGCCAAGATTTGCATGTCCATTTCCCATGACTGTTCAATAGACCTCTTCATGTTTTCAAAAAGTATCAAAAATTCAACCGGTCAGCCCAGAATCACAATTCTTATACTAAAATAAGTCTCCTGTCAAATTTTCAGCTTATTCG
>NW_026943379.1:0-10079 GCF_024139115.2 Armigeres subalbatus | reverse complement strand
TTGTTTTGATGCGGTGAGTGCAGGATGAGTTACCTAGAATAATCCATTGCTGCTAGGCTCGCTCCTAGGTGGCAGCACTACATTGTTTATGAAGTGTATGCCAACGCCATCACTTAGTGGAATTGAGTTTTTATGTCGGGCAGCGTGCGTTGGCGGCGCTGAGGTGCGATTTAAATCTTTACACACGTTTTTAACGAAATTTTGTTCGAGCATCCATGTCTGTTCTCTGTGGTAAATAGTCGGTCCCTCATTTATTCACTAATGTGGCGTTTGCAACGACTTGGATGTTGTCAGTAGCAGCATCACGAGCGCACGTCAGAGGGAGACGCTGCAAAAATTTATTCACATGGATGGCATCAGCAGGGATTGCAGAAAATGCTCTCAATAAGGCAAAGACAAAGGTGCTGTTTGAACGAGATGGCGCCACAACATTTAAAGTAAAATGAATTTCCTTACACGCTTAGTTCAGTTCACCTAAATATGGATGAACTATCCAGCTTTCCACGCTAGCCATAATGGCGGCTGCTATAAATGAATCTGACAGTAACTGCTTCCGACGCTAATCTGTAATCGACGCTGATTGTATCTTAGCGACCATTTTCATATTGTTTATTTATTAGTTTCAGCAAATGCAAGCATCATAGAAAATGAATAACATTTTCGTAACTAAAATTTGATTGTTATCTTATTAACAGAGTGTAAAATAATCGAAAATTTTTGGTGAAGTCCATTTTTCTTCATTTGTCAGTTCACTTCCGACACATTCATAGTCGGCTCTGGACAGTCAATATTCAGTTGAATATTAGTCATTGAATATTTATGCACATTTTACAAATTGATAAATTATCTGAAATCTGAGCATGTTTCAAATGAGTAAAGTAATGTATCACATAGAACTGAATCCGATTTTCATCCGCGAGGCACTTTCGACGGTAAACATCAACATAAACAATGCTAATTATGTTTTTTCTGCACATAGTAAACACACTCAGTGACAGTCGAATGAATGAGTTCGTGGAGTAGTCGTCTGACTATGTCATTCTATGTTTTGAATATTCATGCGATGTTTGTCAATATTCGGACTGAAGTTGCTTCATGAAGATGAATATTTTAAGCTCTGCTTATTAATACCGATTTTCGTTTTAGGTTGAAGTAATTATCCGATACACAAGCAAGCCAAACAGTTCGCCTTTTGTGCCCCTATTGATGTATAATTTAACTATGTGAAGAGCAAACTGAGATAATTATAAATGCATCGCAGGACTGTCTTAAATCCCAGGTTCAAATAATAATTCCCACACTTAGCTTTGGATCCACTGGTTCTCAGTTGTTTCTATTCAAACTAGAAAAGAATCATCGTTTGAAATCATGTTTCCGAGTTCATACAAACGCTCCAGTATATGAATCAAAGGTGATCCACATCGATTCACCATTAACCCACGCGGCCTGTTTGATTATTTTTCCTAGCTTTGCACAGCCAAGCGCACAGTTCTTAAACTTCCATGTCTAGACGAATCATTTAGATATTGCAGCACTCAAAGGACCCCAGAGGACCAAGAATATATAATTTTAGGAAGAATGTTAGGAAGAACGATTAAGCACACGTAACTCCGAAATCATCGTAAGATTTTTTTCATCCCATTAGCGTTTTGGGTTTGAATAAAGGTTACATTGGCAAGCGATCATTAACTCAGGATTTTTTCATATATTTTGTTCGTGTTTTTTTTACAATTTACTGTCAGTAAATACAGGTCTAGGAGAAAAGTTTATGCTATTTCATTTAGGGCCGATTTCTTCACCTCCGCTTAGTGCTTAAACCAGGTTAAGAGTTAAGCGGAGGTAAAGAAATTGACCTTTAGGACCAATTTCTTCACCTCGGATTAGTGTTTAAACCAGGTTTAAACGTATGGGTATTGGGTAAGCATCGCTTAAGAGTTAAACGGCCCTTAGTTCTATCAATTAATTGAACTATCTAGAACAGTAGAACGTTATCTGTACAATGGTTGATTTTGTGCTTATTGACCATTGCTATTACTTTTACTATATTGTCACATCGTACCACGCTAAGAAAAATGTTTTCGCCGCACCCACTATGCGCCATGACATCTACCACAAATCACTTTTTCGTACACGGTTATCAATCAAGGAACTAGCACTGCCCAATACTTGATATGTTTGATGAAAACAAAGAATTGTTAGAGACAAGTTACTTACAAGTAGCTCATAGTACATATGTATAAGAACTCCATATCATAAGTATACGCATCGCAATAAATAAACAATGCCGAGTTTTGTCACTCGGATATTAGTATTATAGAGGTTCCTTGATTTTATTTGCATTCAAATCTGCATTCAGCTGTACATCGGTGATCATTTAGATTGGTTTTTAGAGAAACAAGCTAGCATTCGTTATCCAGAACACACAGCATGGTGCACCTTCTCATCTAATTCCAAGCGGAACATATTCAAACTACTCGAACTTGAATCTTACGGCATGCCGAAATTGATTTGAACTTAGCTGATTTAGCTCTTCTCTCGGCTCTTCTCATACATAAATTGTACATCAACAGAGTCACAAAAGGCGAAATTGTTAGCTTGTTAGAGTATGGGAGACGTACTTCAACCTTAAACGATAATGGGTATTAAATGTAATAATAAAACTAGTTACGAATATATTATCCATTTTCTTCGAATCTTGCCTTTGCTGAAAATAATAAATAAACAATGTGAAAATGGTTGCTAAGTTACAATCAGCGTCGATTACAGTTTGGCGTCGGAAGCAGTTACTGTCACATTTATTTATAGCAGCCGCCATTATGGCTAGCATGGAAAGCTGGATAGTTGTATATATACCTATAATCTCGTAAAAGTGCACATACGTATTCATTATAGACACTATAGGTTCCATAGACGAGCTGAGGCGAAGGCGAGTGTAGCCAAACGAACTGTCAGTTAGTGTAGCCAAACGAGCATGACGTCACTATTGCAACCCAAGCAACGCAGCGTGTGACGTCAAATTCGCGTGGTACACTGTGAAAAAGTGGAAAAACACACTTAATCGAAATAACCCAACCGTGCCTGCGCTCGTCTATGGAACCTATAGTGTCTATAGCATGGTTTCCCAAACTGTGGGTCCCGACCCCCAGGGGGGTCGCGAGCGGATTGTTGGTGGGTCGCGCAGAACAAATATTATTGTCGGCGTAGCACCAACTTAGAATTCGGAAGTCCGGACTTCCGAACCGAACTTTCTTCCGAAGTTTTATCTGTCAAACTAATGGATGCGTTGTTTAGCGCATCTTTAGGGGAATCCAGCGCACTACTTCCGAAGTTGGGAAAGTTGCCTGTATCTGCAGAAAAATCCAACTTCGGTATAAAAAGCGGTATAAATTTATTCCGGATACACAATAATTGCAGCTCGAATTGCGAACCTTTTGATCAATTTTTTCAGGAACATTATTTCAAGTACAATTCGCATTTTATTTTAAATATCCATCACTACGCTATTTTATTTAAACATGTATACCTGAAACACAGATAACAGATATTGAGGCTGGCATTCGATACGTGTGTAAACATCCGCAACTGTTAATTCAAATGTATTTTAAATTGGGACCGCGTTTGGCAATCGATTGAAGATGGCGCAAGTATCATTGTTATTGAAAACGCAGCCAGAATGCGGCTGTCAAATGCATTGGCTGCGTTCGACGGTTGTTAATCAGCTGCGTCCGTATGTACTGCCGCAATCAGTTGCGTAGATGGCAGTAGTGAGCCAACGTATATCAATTCAAAAGTTTACACAGGATTTTCAAGAAAATTTGTTCTAGCCTGTTATCCTGTTATCTATCTGTTATCTGTGCCTGAAAGCTGTCTGAAGTAAAATAAAAACGCTAACATTCTGACAAACAATACCATGTTCGTCATTTTTAGCATTTGTACATGTAAGGTAACGTGAATATTTTTATGTGGAAGAAGCCGAAACAGATGACATTCTGATTCAATTAATGCTTAATACTACTTGGTAAAATGTATTTTTCATAGATGGGTCGCGAGACTTATAGAATTTTGCTAGGTGGGTCGCATACCCAAAGGTTTGGGAAGCTTTGGTCTATAGTATTTATGGGTGAATTGACATTTACTCATATTTGAGTACAATCGGTTAATGGAAATATTGGTAAAGTTCACTTATTTTTGGGTACTTTATTATATGTTAAATTGACTCATATATGGGTGATTTTTTTTTGTTTTGGATTTTAAAATCTTTTGCTTAAAATTATTATTTTACGAATCAAATACAAAATACATCAAATATTTTATTGATTTAACTCGGGTTTTATTACAAGCTCTATAGAGATAATACATTTCAGTAGTTTTCCTTTAACATTTATGTTGCCGAATAGCCGAATACATGAACTGAAACTTATTTCACAGAGATAAATATTTGTACCTTTCGTACGAATGGTCCACGACACATCTCAATGATGTGGTTGAATCCTTTCTTATTCAAAGAGACCGAAGCCCATGACGTCGTCCTCTGGTTCCGACTCTTCCTTCTTATCTTCAGCAGAAGCGGCAGCGGCACCATCAGCAGGAGCACCAGCATCGGCAGCCGGAGCAGTTCAAACAGCTGGCATCGACAACAGCTTCTTGTGACCGGAGGCAATCAGTTCTTCCACTGACTTGCCATTCAGCTCGTTGACCACCTTGGTGACGCGAGTCGAATCGGCCTCGATACCAACCGAGCTTAGGATCTTCTCGATGTCGACATCCAGGAGGTATGCAGCCACGTATCGCATTTTTTGAGACCTTCCGACATTAAACGAGAGCGGCACAAAATTGAAACTCAACCCATTTGTTTGGACGTTCTAACTTCAAAAGAATTCCGGGAAGTGTTTCTCCAACGATGGTTCTGTTGCGTGCTTGACCGGAGCAAACGGTCCTAGTGGCTTTACTGTTACCAGCCGTCTGAGGGCCGAGGACATTTCGAGTTGGAGCTGTTGGAGTACACAAGTGGCAGATATTGCATCCCAGTTATTACAGCAAATGCCCAGAAAATACCATTATCGTCTCCTTCCGGAAATCGCAAGCGAACTTGATTTCTATAAGAGAGACCGAGATGTATAACTGTAAACGTTAAGGGCGCGAATCGTCATTCAAACTTACCTTTCCAGGGGGTTTCGTTGAGAGGCTGCTGATTAGGTGAATATCGCTGTTTTGCACATCAGGTGGGCCGCATCTATTTATTCAGCATTTTACCGCTGTTGGCATTCCTCAACAGTCCCGGTTGTTGTATGTTTTTTGTTTATTGTTCTTTAGTATTCGTTCCTACAAAGATGATGAAAATGAAATGTTACTGTGTACTGCTAGTGTAGTTTTTATGCGATTTTAAAATAGATACTAATGTGCTAATACCATGTTCAAGAATTGAATAAAACACATCGCGAAGTTTCCACTTTCAGTCGAGATGGCAGTATTATCTACCTACAAGCGGGCACTAGTTCGGCTTGACGAAGATATTCTGGGCAACAAATCAGACACCAATTTGAAGGCAAAATGAATGGTCCACGGGAAACACGACAGTTGCCAAAGATTGTAGCAGCTTGGAACAATCGTTCTGTGTCCGAACATCTTTTGGTGTTCGAAGTTGCGAGCACCATTTCCGTTGTCATCATCATCAAACGTCACGATTCATAAGGAATGAACTGCGTTGTACATATTATGTTCCTATAACACTTAATGATCAGACTGAGCATCGCCTACAACGGAAACCTTCTAAATGACGATTGATGCTACCGAGCATCGCCGCAAATGGGATGAACATTCTGCAAGATCAAATTTAATTGAAAATTTGAGAACTGTAGAATTTGTATGACTACTTACATTGTTTATATAAAAATATCGCAACACCAATCAATATTATCGTATAAAATCATAAGATTAATTTATTGTTTAGCGGCAACAGCGGCAACATTGAATTTAATAGGAAAAAACTTCGGGAGATCCGAATCTCCATGTTGAGAAGAATAAGGTACCAGTCAAAACGATTAATGCAAGAGATGGCGTTTTTTCAATGGTAGTAAAATCGAAATTTCATCACTATGAGACTACTAATCAGTGCAAACTAAGTGCAGGAGATAATGTTTTCACCTCATACTTCATTCCTTATCACTACTTTCTTCTAAAACACCACCATTTTCCATAAATTTGCAAAATACTTGATTTTCCCATACATTTTATCGATTTCCAACTACCATTCTTCCATGAGCTCATGGTGAAAATTGTGAAAATCTCAGAACATAGAGTAGCAGGCTTAACAACACAGATAGAAACGCCGGTATCGCCACTCAGTGACGAGTACCATAAACATGGTGCACGGAAGGTTGTTGTCTACACTTTTTACGGCTGCAAATGATTTGTAAATGGATGATTTGTAAACATGACACACGCTGGAATAGCTATGTTGACTCTACATTGACAAGCATAGCATCGGAGCAGTTATGGATTAGAATTTCTACGACAGATCGATTGGTTAGCATAGGAGTATTATATCTACCTCCAGACCGGCGTAGCGACATAATCGCATGAACTCGCTCTATTAGTTCCAACCTTGACTTCAATGACTTCGTCTTGCAACTAGGAGACTATAATCAACCGAACTTGGAATGGGTTGCATCGGAAGATGGGTTTATGCATGTGAACCCCCAATCTGTTTTGTCCACCAGTAGCTCCGCATTGGTCGATGGTTTTTCGTTTAATGGCTTGACTCAACTAAATAGAATTCCTAACAGAAATAATCGGTTTCTGGATCTCGTCCTCGATGCAGCTAAATCTACTAGCACCGTTTCCGAAGCCATCGAACCCCTCATCTCCCTGGATGCTGACCATCCTGCTCTGGACATAGTCGTCAATCTTCCGGGCCGGTTTACGTTTGACGATGCTTCTGACGTTCACCAAATGTACGACTACCGCCGAGCTGATTATGATAGTATTTGTGATGCTATCTCATGTATTGACTGGTCACGCATCGTGCTTGACCTCTGTGTAGATGATGCTGTTAATTATTTCACTCGCCAAATTTGTCGTATAATTGCGGAGCACGTGCCCCTGTGTCGTCCAAAGCCTAAGCCTCCCTGGTCGAACAGTCGTCTGCGTCGGCTAAAGCGAAGTAGGGCAAAAGCATTGCGACAGTACTGCAAGAATCGCACGCTGATTACGAAGCAGGAGTTCAACCGTTCCAGTACTGCATACCGTGTATACAATCGATTCCTTTATCGTCGCTACGTGCTTCAAACGCAAATATCACTCCGTAGAAATCCCAAAAGTTTTTAGTCGTTTGTTAACTGCAAACGAAAGGAAGTAGGTCTGCCTTCGTGCTTGCATCTGGGAGAAGAAACCGCCAGTTCAGAGCTGGAAAAGTGTAACTTGTTCGATCGACATTTCCTAAGTACCTTCAATGCCACCAGGGCCACCGCCGATCAAATAGCTGTTGCAAATCAGTTCACGCCTAGAAATGTTTTGGATTTACATGCGTTTATAATCGATGAGCAGACCGTTCTGTCAGCCATTAGAAAATTGAAAAGCTCGTACACTGCCAGCCCGCATGGTATTCCGTCTTCTGTGCTCAAGAATTGTTCGAACTCGCTTGCTACCCACTTAGCCAGGATTTTCACACTGTCGCTTCAGAAGGGAAAGTTTCCTGATGAATGAAAGATGTCGCACATGTTAACTGTTTACAAAAAAGGTGATAAATGGAATGTATAAAATTACCGAGACAAGTTTTTGCTCCAAGGTATTCGAGATAATTTATTATGAATTACATCTTATTCAGTGCCAGTTAAGCGTACATATCTATTGTACAATACGGCTTCTACCCAAAGCGATCTGCAGTAACGAATTTAACAGAGTTGGTTTCGCTGTGTGTTCGTACCATGGACTCCGGTGGTCAAGTTGATGCAGTTTTTACGTATTTAAAAGCAGCGTTCGACCGCGTCGACCATGGAATATTGCTTGCAAAGTTAGAACAACTTGGAGTTAGTCATCATCTAGTGTGCTGGTTCAAATCATATCTGTCTAACCGTTTGCTTTTTGTGAACATCGGTTCTTCACAGTCTGAATACTTCTCCATGACTTCTGGTGTGCCACAAGGAAGTAATCTGGGACCTCGCTTGTTCACGCTGTTTATCAACGAACTCTACCGACTTCTACCTCCTAATTGCCGTTTGTTCTACGCTGATGATGTTAATTTTTTATGATTATCAACAGCATCGAAGACTGTGAAGAACTGCAATCGCGTGTGGTTAGAATGGCGAACTGTTAATCTCCTGGCGCTCAGTATTCAAAATGTAATGCTATTTCCTTTTACCGGAAACACAAGCCGATAGTTTTGGACTACTGTACCTCTGGTACTAACCTCGAGAGAGTGAATCCGATTAAGGGTTTAGGAGTCACACTGGATCAAGACATGAAATTCAAGCCGCACTATAACGTCATCATCGCAAAAGCTAATCGGCAGCTCGAAATTGTTTTCGAACCGTCTGAAGACTTTTGGGATCATCTTCTCCAGAAATCTCTGTACTGATCTCTAGTTCGTTCTATCCTTGAATTTTGTGCTGTAGTTTGGAGCCATTATCATAGCGTCTGGATCTCAAGGCTAGAAACCATGCAGCGTAGATTCGTGCGCTATGCACTTCGGCACTTACCATGGAGGGATCCCGCTCATCTTCCCGCATATGAGGATCGATGTAGACTACTTGGTATTGACACTCTTCAAATGAGAAGGAACAGATCGCAGGTTGCCTTCGTGGCCTAATCGTGACTGGTGAAATTGACTCTCCGGAACTTCTCATGAGATTAAATATTTATGCTCCGGAACGAACAATGCGTCAACGAGATTTCCTGCACCTCTCTCCACGTAATCGAATGTATGGCATGAATGAACCCTTCCGTGCTGCTGCGGCTGCTTTTAACAGCATTTATATGCTATTTGATTTTAACTTACCATTGACCACCTTTTTAAGAAGATTGTAATCGTTTAATGTATACTTGTTTAAAATTTACTATATTCATTAAGACCACTAAATGTCAGATGAATCTATACAATAAACATAAACATAAAGCCACCAGAAGAATCAGAGTAGCATACAGCGTGAATTTTGTCTTCGTTTGCAGACTACGGGACTTAAGCTGGTTACGAAGTCCGTAATTAGCCCTATTTGCAGCTGCAATACGCCTTTTCACCTCGCGGGTTACGTCATTATCGCACGTCACTAATGTTCCAAGATACACAAATTCTTCCATCACTTCAAATTTTTCACCCTACAGCACCATTTCACTACCGACACCACTACTACACTACGTGGATTTCCAGCGACCTGAAGTATTGTGCTTGTGCATATCAATTTTGGGTATTACTCCTTTGGTATTCTACCTCATTAACCGTGCGGTAAGATGCGCGGCTACAAAGCAAGACCATGCTGAGGGTGGCTGGGTTAAAAGTATCATCGTGTTAGCCTCATGAGCCCTTATACGTATGCAAATGATAGCTTCGCTTAGAAACTTCGCTGTTAAATAACTGTGGAAGTGCTTAATGAACACTAAGCTGCGAGGCAGCAATGTCTCATTGGGGGATGTAATGCCAATGTTGAAGAAGATTCGTAGTCTTATACAAGGAATACTAATTTGTGATGCTTTTTGTATTGTAATAACAGAATATGTTATGCCTGAGGTATTGTACATATTATTTTTTGGTATTTTACCTCTTATGCAAGGCTAGTTCATACCAATTTCTGTTATCGAGGTCGTCGCTCCTGCTCGGGTTAGATTCTTCGAACATTTTGCCTTTCTCACAGCAATGATATAAAACTCAGCTCATAAGTTCCCATTAGATAAAAAAATACAAATGCAAATGAAGTGAATAAAGATTTCAGAAAGAAAATTGATGATGAGTTTGATCAAAAGTTGCTATTTTCTCCGACAAACAAACCCTTAGCTGACCCATAATAGTGTGGAGGGTTCATAATTCCTAACAATAAATCGAAATTTATTCGAAAATTCTGCGCTTAAGATGACACCAAAGCATTCTC
>NW_026943378.1:0-36612 GCF_024139115.2 Armigeres subalbatus | reverse complement strand
CAGAGTAAGCTCGATGGGCCCCTCTTTTTTTGCCTTTCTCGTTCACCAAAGTTGTACCGAAAGGCTATCATTTCACTCCGCATACGAACTTTTATAGAAGCCGCTGGGACCCATAGTATTGTATACCGATCGGCTCAGCGCGACGAGCTGAGCACATGTCTGTCTGTCCGTGTGTATGTATGTGTGTATGTGTGTGTGTGTGTGTGTGTGTATGTGTGTGCACAAAAGCTATAAAAAACATTAGACAACTTATCGTATAGTAAACCTTACCCGATTTTCTCGCAACAAGTTTCATTCGACAGGGGACAAAGCCTTGTTTATCACTATTGAATTTTATAACGATCGGTCATTGCGTTTAAAAGTTATGAAGAAAATGGTTCATCGGACCATTTAAACCCCATATAAGGTTGGTGTCTTAACTGAATGCGAGAAAGGCACCACCAACGCTAGGTGGATTAATCTGGGTTTTTTTTCCAAAGCAATGGAGGGGGAATCTGCTCAACAGACATCCTGGGTTGTCCAGGAAGTGCGGGGTTAGGGACCACCTCCAACAGCAAACGAGGGAGGCAGGACTACATCCCCGATCCGCTAAACCGTTTCCATTGCCGCCAAGCCCATAGTCCCTTCGGTACAACCAGAAAGTAATGCTTCAAAGGGGGGCCAGTGCACAACGCCTGAACTAGCCATCCTTGAGTCCACGCGCCACCTTCTGTGTAGCTCCGAGAAGATTTGGACGATATCCGATAAAACGGCGTTCCAGCATACTTCATTTTTACACATCCTCCGAACTAGGTTGTCCGGGGTAGCGTCCAGACCACATGTGACAAGCATGTGGTCACGCATTGCGCGTGGGCACACGAACAACACGTGTTCCGCCGTTTCCTCTAAACCTGCGCACACCAAACACTCGGGTGAGGCCGAGCAATCCAGCTGCGTTACCTGCACTGTGATTTTGCAGCACGCTTAAACGCCGGGCACTTCGAACCCCCCATTTGGTGCTTGCTGTTCACAGCTTTGCTGGACAAAATCAAACAATTGGGAGGGTTCGTGCTGCATTGTGCCTTATGTCCCTCCAATCCGCAGCGTCAGCAGGCCTTTGCAGTCCCATTGCTTGTGCCCCGGTTCCAGGCACTTGAAGCAAACTTCGGGTTGCTCGTATATGCGCACAGGGCATACCGACCATCCCACTTTGACGCTCCCTAACTTGACTACCTTGGAGGCGTCCGCTGCAGATAGCCGAACCAATGCTACCTGCGTCCCTGCCGGACCTTTCCGTAGCCGAACGGCTGCGGTGGGCGTCTCCACTTCACACTGTCGCCGCAGTGCCGTGACGAGCTCTTCAACTTCGGTGATCTCGTCCAGGTCTTTAACCCTTAGATTCACCTCCGTCGTGAGTGCCCTCACCTTGACCGTCTCGCCTAGGACTTCCTCCGCCAGCTTCTTGTAGGCGGCGCCCTTTTGCGAGACGCCCCGCTTCAGCTCGAGGATTATCTCGCCCATCCGGGTACGTCTTATTCGACGTACGTCGGGGCCGAGTTCACCGAGCTTGACGTGACTCCTCATCGCCTTCAAAACATCCGAGTACTTAGCCTCGTCCACCGTGATGACTAGGGCATCGCCCCTGGAGCGATTGGCGCCTACCCTAGACTTCTTGCTACCCTCATTCGCCTGGGCCTTTTTTTCGGCCCTTGACGTCTTCGGTTTCCTCTTGTTCTTGACCAGGGTCCAGGAGGCGTCATCCCCCTCTATTTCCCTGGTCTGGTGCGGCTGAGAACTTTCAGTCTGCCGTAACCCCTTGCCACCGTCTTTCCTGAGTGGACGGACCTTTCCAGGTCCTTCCTCCCCCGGTTTTGGAGGTACCTGGCCGGGGTTCAGCTTCCCAGCCCCACTACCCTTGTTCGGGGTAGTAACCCTCCGCGTTTTGGAGCGGCCCCAGGGAGCTCATCCCCTGGAGACTGTCTCCCCCGTTTTTGTGTCTGCTCCGTTGGAGCAGTCCACTCCGACGTTCCCGCAAATACTTGAGCCTCAGTCTGGGTAGACTTTGGTACCACCGTTTTCGCTGGCACGCCTTCGGTCGATTCGACCTTGCCCGAGTCCGCGAATCCTTGGGCCTCAGTCTGGGTAGACCTCGACTCCACCGATTTCACGGGTTTACACTTGGCCGTCCCGACCGCCCTCTCCAGCTTGGCGTCCAGCATCGACTTTCGAAGTTTCTGCAAGCTCCTTTTGAGGTCCTTACTGATATTATGCTTCGATGACGCAAAATCGATGATGGCGTCCAGCTGCTTCGTCGCCACCTCGAAGCCCATCGCGTTTGCGGTTCATCGCCTCCACAAGCCATGGGCCGTCAATAACCCCTACCGGCGTTTTTCTAGCCGAGAGGAAGGTTGAGTGACCCACGCTGGCGCTGCGCACTGAGCTGCCGACTATTGCCTCTGGCTTCCTAGGCGAAGGGGTTGTCGCCTACACTACTACCACTAGTTGAAGAATTGCCTTGGTTTTCCATTTTGGTCCCACGAGTTGCTCGGGAAAAGAGGTACACCACGCCAGAGTAAGGGACAATTACTGTGGAGGGTGCCCACAGGCTCTGTTAGAGGCCTAGTTCATTATTTCACCCCCATGGCCATGCATCCCCTAGGCACGGGTCGCTTAACGCCTTGGGATTAGGGGTTAGGGACGATGGTCCCTTTGGTCGCACTAGCCCCCTCACTCTAGCTGATGTCAGAAGGACAACAGTGGCCAGGCTGCACTACCAGCTAAGTACAAAACCCTTAGCTGGCGGTCGATTGTCATCGGAAGACCCGTGGAAGCGTGAGATTGGAACTTGTGAGGACCAGAGCTGTGTAGGTCGCTCCTACCCAGATGTCAACTCACCATTTCGCAGCCCATGTCTGTATGTGTGTATGTATGTATGTGTGTATGTGTGTATACTTTTTTTACTTAGCCTTCCGATTTGCTTGCAATAGTTTGCATTCGACGCGAAATACGGCCTAATTTTTCGGCCGTTGCATTCCGGAGTTATTAACCCTTCCGTTACCAAACCCCCTTTTGAAAACGAAAATAAAAATCTTTTTAGCTGTAACTTTTTTCGCAACTTTCAACAAAGGAAGCGAAATTTATTCAAGTTTCATGGGCTCTATGGATTTTTATGACTGGCCACTTGATACCGGTGTTATTATTTAACCGGATTTAAAATGGGTGTTAGCTTTTGGCCATATGCCAGAACGCATACTTTGGAAATGATTATTTGAGATATTTTGAAGAGAAACGACGCATAAAGTATACCAAATTTGGTCAGGAATTTGATCGGTCCGGAATTGGGCCTGTATTCCGGAATCTGAACGTTCCGCCGGAACCTGTTACGGGATCACTTTACGGAAATAGGCGAATACCATCATGCGACCCTTCAAACTTTACGATTTCAAAAGTTATGACATTCCATGGCAGTATTGTACTTCCTGGACCGTATTTGAACCGATTGGAACTGGTAAACGGTTTTAACATGAACCGGATGAAAGAACAATTTTGGAAAATAAGCAAACCCCGTCATGCGACGTATCAAACTTCATGATTTCAAAAGTTAATGCATTCTATGGTAGTTTTGTACTTCCTGGCTCGCATTTGAACCGATTGGAAACGGTAAACGGATTTATTGAGTACCGGTTTGGGGGTTATTTTTTGGAAAATGAGCTAATCCCATCTTGCGGCATATACATTTTCATGATTTCATAAGTTATGGCATGGTAGTTTCATACTACCTGGATCGTATGTGAACCGGTAGACGGGTAGTTTTTCAGTCCATGAACAATATTAAAAATCTTTTGAAATTGAGAAAAATGTTACCCAGAAAATACAAAGATATCATATAATGCAATAACTTTTGAGAACATGATGTTTGGTATGACACATGATTTTCACCATCATTTTCAATAACTCCACATTCTAGCTGGCTCGCTTTTCAACTTAGTATTCCATGACCATTACTGCAGTTATTCAATGAATACTTTTCTATACACATCAATTGTGAGCTTCATGGCCGTGCGGTTGGTGGCGTCAATCGTCTAGATGTATGTGCTGTGGAGTGTGGGTTCGATTCCCGCCCTGGTTCAGAGAAAACTTTCGTATAAATGTGTGTTGTATAAATGTGCAGTCCGTTGTCTCATACCAAGTGTTAAGTATTCAGTCTGCTCGACCTCTGGTGGTGATTCTGCTTTATAACTTCATGGGTATGTATTTTTTGAGACAATATTATACTGCCTAAACTATATCCAGAGTGCCGAGAATATTTTCCACCCGAAAAAATCCTGGACCGGACCTAAAGACCTAAAGGACCAATCCAAGAGGTCAATCGTACAAAACGTCAATATTTTACCTCACAGTTAAGAGCTGACCTTCCTGCTAAGCAACTTTGGAAGAATGTTAAACGATTAGGCTTAAAACAAACAAACACTTGTATGGGTGGAGGGGATGCAAGTGCTGATACTCTGAACTCATTCTTTGTTGCTCATTACACTCCACTTTCATTCAATCAAAATGACGACGTTGCAACACACCCGAATTTCTCATTTAGGTGTGTTACAAATGACGAAATGCTTAGTGAGTTTGTTAAATCTTCTTGTGATGCTGTTGGCAATGATTCAATTCCACTAAAAGTTTTTTTTAAAATGTCTTTAAGTGTTACTCTACCATACATTCGGGATATTCTTAATTGTTGTGTCACTTCCTTAGATTTTCCACTTGATTGGAAAGTTTTGCAAAAGTAATTCCAATAAGTAATAATAACCACCCTGTTACTGAAAGAGACTATCGTCCGATTAATATTCTTTGTGAAAAATTCAAAAATATTCGAATCATTACTTATCAGCAAGTGAATGATTACTTGACACACAATGATCTGTTATGTCCATTCCAGTCTGGATATAGGAAATCATGCAGCACCGTAACCGCGCCTTTTAAAATAGAAAACGACATTAGAGAAGCGTTAGACAAGAAGATGGTCACTTTACTGGTTCTTCTTGATTTTAGTAAAGCATTCGATTCTATTGATCATAGACAATTGTGTAACAAGTTAAAATATAACTTCTATTTAGATCAATTCTCCATAAAATTAATTCAGTCATATTTGTCCAACCGATTGCAATACGTTGACTTCAACAACCAACAATCTGAATTAATTCCTGTTCTAAGCGGGGTGCCTCAAGGTTCAATTCTCGGACCGCTACTTTTCTCAATGTACATTAATGATCTTCCATTGAATCTGTCACATTGTCGATTCCACCTGTATGCAGACGACTGTCAATTATACATATCTGGGGTCCCTGGCACAATATCAGAAATGGTAAATCGAATGAACTCTGACATTCAGACTATATTGCTATGGTGCGAGCAAAACGGCCTGATTCTTAACGGAGGAAAAACCCAAACGATTATTTTTCACACAAAACGTGCCGTTTTGTCGAATGTACCAGTTAGAGTGGGAAACGATATAATTGAATACCTATTCTAATGTCGTCAAAAATCTCGGTTTAATGATGGATACTAACTTGAACTGGTCACCTCAGGTTAATGCCGTGTGCAATAAAATTTATAATGCCTTACACTCGCTTGTATTATTGAGACGGTGTACTCCCCAACATATCCGGATTCAACTGGTCAGGTCTCTTTTAGTTCCACTGTTTGATTATGGTGATATTTTGTTTGGCCTTGTAACTAAAAAAACACGAAAAAACTAAACCAAGTATTCAACGCTGCTACACGATATGCTTTTTAAGCCTAGTACCCAGTTCTCAAGGAAAATGGTCAAGGAAAATATGATCAAATTACCAAAGTAATTTTGACAACTGGTAAACGAAATTGAAAAAGTAGGCGGCAATAAAGCAAGGTGAAAAAAAATGTCATCAACCAGGTAAGTATCTGTAAATAATATATTTGAGAAAATAATCGGTTTTGAACATTTCTCCATTTTTCGCAGTTTTGCAGTTGCCTCGACATTCAAACAAATTGCTGCAACCGAAGTGGAGAAGGTGGAAGTGCTGTACCGAAAACGATTTCAAAAACGGAGTTTCTACAAAGTGCATTAAGGTACACCGGGGCAAGTTGAAACGGTTTTTTCAAAGTTGAACTTTGAAGTACTGTAAAAAAATCACCCTTTGATAAATTTTAAATCCGTTTGCGGTGCTTGCTAGTTCGGGCCAAAGATTATACATACAAAATAAGCAACCTTACCAAACTTTTTTGTAAATATTTTGCATACTTAGATTATTTTTTTATATGCATCGTTTCAACTTTCCCCGCATATCGGGGTAAGTTGAAACGCTGCGCTGTATATAGACATAAGCTAACTGTACCGCATCAAAACAAAATATATGTACTCAGTGTGACTCAAGATGTACGAGGTTGTAAAGGTGACTATGCTGCCAAGATTCGCTTAAGAGTGTAAATTTTTGACGATTTTGATTATCTTTCAGAAATTAGCTTAAAATTGTCGCCTAAAACCCTGATAAAATAGTAGGCTTTGTTCTAGAAATTTGAAATCAAATCCCACTTGTGTTGTCGCATCTTGATATTTACTCGCATAAAAATCACATTCCAGATTTTGATATTCTATACTCTTTTCTTTGATTTGTACGCTTGATTAATTCGGCTTCTTCCCACAATAGTTAACCAGCGTATCTCTCATAGACCCTCGATTGGAGAAAGGGGGGCTGGGGAAGTGAAAGGTGGAGTTAACGAAATGTTTACATGTTCTATGCTTTATTTTTTTGAGAGCCAGTGCTCACAGCGAGGCGAAGTAGATTAAGAATCTCAAAACTAGACCGTGCAGCTTAAAAATCGCCCCTTTTCCAGGGGGGGGAGTAAGCCTGTTATCCTCGAACAAATCAAGCCGACTCTAGATGTATTATCCGGGCCACGCCGCTTGGAAAAGGCGGACCACCCCGCTTGGCAAGTGTAACATTGCTCGAATTGGAATCTTGTAAGGTATTGGTGAATACTTAATCTACAATACTGCTGACTAACGAAAAATTTGTGGGATTGTTTATTTACATTTGCTTCATTCTACATGTCGAGGAGGCGCGATGCACCGCATATTACCCCCTGCCCTTTTCATTCTACACTTCCAAGAATATCTATATAAGATATATGTGTCGCCGTTATATATTTTTGCAATTGCTTCACCCTAATATAATCGATATAGAACCACACATAAATTAAATAATTGGTAATTCGAGACCACACATAAAGTTTATTTGGATATATATTTTACTAGTAGTTCGCGTGGAGAATGTTTATGTATGCGCTAATATACATCATAAGTTAAATCTATGGATTTTTGCCAATAAATATGTGTGTGATTTTTAGTAGTGTACTT
Organism: Armigeres subalbatus; assembly: GCF_024139115.2. Classification (NCBI taxonomy): domain Eukaryota; kingdom Metazoa; phylum Arthropoda; class Insecta; order Diptera; family Culicidae; genus Armigeres; species Armigeres subalbatus. The sequence goes on along the minus strand of NW_026943378.1, from coordinate 29,243 downwards.
TTTATTGAAGATTGTAAGACGGTTGCATTCATGACAAGATGAGCGGAAATTTATTAAATTAATTTTCAGAATTTTGGACCTTTCTATTTATTTTTGTTTTCCGAATGTATTTACGGACCATGTTGAATTCTGGAAATTTAAAATGCGAGAATGACGTATTGAATCGTTGTTTCAACTTGCCCCGCACCACGCATTTCTATTTGCCCCGATGGGTTGAAAAAGTGGAGCAGTACGAAACGAGCAAAATACAAAAATTAAAACGTTTCTTTCATCAATTTTTCATTGAATGATCGCCTACCGTGAAAATTTGATGAAAAATTTCTTCCAAACATCATTTTGAGACCTGTTTCATTGGCACGTCAAAAAGTTGGTTCGGATTTTGCAAAAGGTGAAAAATAAACAATGGCAGGGATTGCTTCTAGTAGTTCCAATTCTCCGGGAATGGCAGTCAAAAGGTGCATTTAGAAGAGTTATTGGTTGAAAAAAATAATCAGGGCATTCGGTCATTGGTGATCTAAATTACAGCTTCCGTTTCAACTTACCCCGCATTTCAACTTGCCCCGGTGTACCTTACCGGCATTGGATGAATTGCAGCTGGGCTATTGTAATTCGGGATGAGGAGTATTGATACAGTTTGAATAACTCTTCCTCTTGTGAATAACTAATAATTTGTTTTTTTGTTGTAGTTTTGAGATTCGTCTAGAGGAGATTAATTTTTCGACGAAACTTTAAATATGACGAGGAAAAATTCGACCGCCTCAAATTGAATTGAGTGAGATCTCCTCCCACAATGTAAAACACGACTAAAGGATACGGCATGAGTCAACCGCCTGAGCCTGATCTGGCTACTATCATCGTATTGATTGCTCTCTACTTCCGAATTTTGCCCGCTAAACATTACACCGACTGTATAATTGCAGTGATGCAAAAGTTGAACTTGATAATGATAATAAATTGTGACCGCATACCATTCTTCCGGAAGTTCCTCCGTATATCCTGCAACCCGGATAATAAAAAAAACATGTATCCAGCCGGATAGAATGGGCTCATCTCATACTACCCTCAACGCCTGTCGTTTTGACGGACGTTTTGAGTTCGTCGTCAAGGATGCGGAGAATGTATAGATGTCTTCGTTCGATACAATCCAAGCACGCGTTCAGTAGAGTCTAGGTGGAGTTAATTCTCTTTAGCTTTTTCGCTTTCCCCGACCAGTGCGTGGAATTCGAAACAATGACTGACCTCGAGCGTCATCTTCACTAGTTAAAGAATGCTTTATCAAGCTGTGCATCTGGAGATTTCTAGCATTCACGAGATGAACCAGTCAAGAACCGAGATATTTGGTTATTAAGAATTATAATAATATTATTATAATAGCTCTTTGCACAATCATTGTCTATTGAAGGCACAATCGTTGAGTCTCACTCTCACCCACCAAATGGAATGTTACCGGAAAAATACCTGCCCCTTGCTTCATATTGCGAGTAGGTTGCTGTATGCCATCATGCCATGCATGTCTAGCTAGTAATGTTTCAGAAGGCCTTCCGTGTTGGTTCGAGTCAATCACCTGAGCCTGATCTGCGAGCCTATTATCGTTATACTGATCGCACTCTACTTCCGAACTTTGCCCGCTGAACATTACACCGACATATGTCGATGTCGTCTTGATCTTCCTCTTCTACTTAACTATAATTTCCCGCAGAAATAATTATTTTTTCAGTACAGTTTGCTTCAATTATAGCTGCTCAAGGTCCGCTTCATCCCCACTTCTCACAGACATGGTGTGGGTGTTTGTATATTTGTGTGTGCCATTATTTAAATGTGTACATTTGTAAAGTGTAATTGTAAGGTTTTTGTGTATGTGGAGGCCAACAAGTTCCCGAATATCCGTAAAAATGATCAATTTGTAAATTTTATCGCAGAGCACAGGAATTTTTTCACAATTTGTGAAATTATTCTTTCAGAATAATTTGTTGTCATATCCTGAGTATGGAGAGGGTGTTGTCGCACAAAAATGGCTATGGAGTTATAGTAGTACCGAAACATTCGTGAAAAAGTAGACCTATGCGCCGATTGAATTTTCATCAAAGACGGCGACGTGGGTCAGCGTGAACAAATTTCATTCATTTCAAGTTCTTCCAGGAATTCCTCCGGAAACTCGTCCAGGAATTCCTCTGGAGGTTCGTCTAGGAATTCCTTCGGTGACTCGTCTAGGAATTCCTCCGGAAGCTCGTCTAAGCATTCCTCCGAAAGTTCATCCAGGGTTTGCTCCGGAAGTTCCATCAGATATTCTTCCGAAAGTTCTTCCGGAAGCTCGTCCGGGAATTCCTCCAGAGGTTAGTCCAGGAATTCCTCCGGAAGCTCGTCCGGGGATTTCTCCGGCAGCTTCATCAGGTATTCCTCCAGAAGATCCATCAGAAATTCCTCCAGAAGTTCTATCAAAAATTCCTCCGGAAGTTCCTTTAGGAATTTCTCCAGAAGTTCCTCCAGAAATACCTCCAAAAGTTCCTCCAGGAATTCCTCCGAAAGTTCCTTTAGGAATTCCTTCCGAAGTTCGTCTAGGAATTCCTCTGGAAAATCTTCTAGGAATTCCTCCATGAATTCCTCTAGAAGTTCCTCCAGTTATTCCTCCGGAAGTTCCTCCAAGAATTCCTCCGGAAGTTCCTCCAAGAATTCCTCCGGAAGTTCCTCCAAGAATTCCTCCGGAAGTTCCTCCAAGAATTCCTCCGGAAGTTCCTCCAAGAATTCCTCCGGAAGTTCCTCCAGGAATTCCTCCGGAAGTTCCTCCAGGAATTCCTCCGGAAGTTGCTCCAGGAATTTCTCCGGAAGTTCCTCCAGCAATTCCTCCGGAAGGTGCTCCAGGAATTCTTCCGGAAGTTCCTCCAGGAATTCCTCCGCAAGTTGCTCCAGGAATTTCTCCGGAAGTTCCGCCAGGAATTCCTCCGGAAGTTCCGCCAGGAATTCCTCAGGAAATTCCTCCAAGAATTCCTCAGGAAATTCCTCGAGGAATTCTTTCGGAAGTTCCTGAAGGAATTCCTCTGGAAGTTTCTCCAGAAATTCCTCTGGTAGTTCCTGCAGGAGTTCCTCCAGGAATTCGTCTGGAAGTTTCTCTAGGAATTCCTCCGGAAGTTCGTTCAAGAATTCTTTCGAAAGCTCCTCCAGGAATTCCTCCGGAAGTTGCTCCAGGAATTCCTCCGGAAGTTCCTCCAGAAGTTCCTCCAGGAATTCCTCCGGAAGTTGCTCCAGGAATTCCTCCGGAAGTTCCGCCAGGAATTCCTCCGGATGTTCCTCCAGGAATTCCTCCGGAAGTTCCTCCAAGAATTCCTCCGGAAGTTCCCCCAAGAATTCCTCCGGAAGTTGCTCCAGGAATTCCTCCGGAAGTTCCTTCAGGAATTCCTCCGAAAGTTCCTCCAGGAATTCCTCTGGAAGTTCCTGCAGGAAGTCCTCTGGAAGTTCCTCCAGGAATTCCTCTGGAAGTTCCTCCAGGAATTCCTCCGGAAGTTCGTTCAGGAATTCTTTCGGAAGTTCCTCCAGGAATTCCTCCGGAAGTTGCTCCAGGAATTCCTCCGGAAGTTCCTCCAGAAGTTCCTCCAGGAAGTCCTCTGGAAGTTCCTCCAGGAATTCCTCCGGACATTCCTCCTGGAATGGCTCCGGACGTTCCTTCAGAGATTCCTCCGGACGTTCCTCCAGGAATTCCTTCGGAAGTTCCTCCAGGGATTCCTCCGGAAGTTCGTTCAGGAATTCTTTCGGAAGTTCCTCCAGGAATTCCTCCGGAAGTTGCTCCAGGAATTCCTCCGGAAGTTCCTCCAGAACTTCCTCCAGGAATTCCTCCGGAAGTTGCTCCAGGAATTCCTCCGGAAGTTCCGCCAGGAATTCCTCCGGAAGTTCCTCCAGGAATTCCTCCGGAAGTTCCTCCGGAAGTTCCTCCAGAATTTCCTCCAGGAATTCCTTTGGATGTTCCAGCAGGAAGTCCTCTGGAAGTTCCTCCAGGAAGTCCTCTGGAAGTACCTCCAGGAATTCCTCCGGAAGTTCGTTCAGGAATTCTTTCAGAAGTTCCTTCAGGAATTCCTCGGAAGTTCCTTCAGGAATTCCTTAGGAAGTTCCTCCAGAAGTTCCTCCAGGAATTCCTCCGGAAGTTCCTCCAGGAATTCCTCCGGAAGTTCCTCCAAGAATTCCTCCGGAAGTTCTTCCAGGAATTCCTCCGGAAATTCCTCCAGAAGTTCCTCCAGGAATTCCTCTGGATGTTCCAGCAGGAAGTCCTCTAGAAATTCCTCCAGGAAGTCCTCTGGAAGTTCCTCCAGGAATTCCTCCGGAAGTTCGTTCAGGAATTCTTTCGGAAGTTCCTTCAGGAATTCCTACGGAAGTTCCTTCAGGAATTCCTCTGGAAGTTCCTCCAGAAGTTCCTCCAGGAATTCCTTCGGAAGTTCCTCCAGGAATTCCTCCGGACGTTCCTCCAAGAATTCCTCCGGAAGTTCTTCCAGAAATTCCTCCGGAAGTTCCTCCAGAAATTCCTCCGGAAGTTCCTCCAGAAGTTCCTCCAGGAATTCCTCTGGATGTTCCAGCAGGAAGTCCTCTAGAAATTCCTCCAGGAAGTCCTCTGGAAGTTCCTCCAGGAATTCCTCCGGAAGTTCGTTCAGGAATTCTTTCGGAAGTTCCTTCAGGAATTCCTACGGAAGTTCCTTCAGGAATTCCTCCGGAGGTTCCTCCAAGAATTCCTCCGGAAGTTCCTCCAGGAATTCCTCCGGAAGTTGCTCCAGGAATTCCTCCGGAAGTTCCTTCAAGAATCCCTCCGGAAGTTCCTTCAGGAATTGCAAGGGAAGTTCCTTCAGGAATAGCTCCGGAAGTTCCTTCAGGAATCCCTCCGGAAGTTTCTTCAGGAATTCCTCCGGAAGATCCTTCAGAAACTCCTACGGAAGTTCCTTCAGGAATTCCTCCGGAAGTTCCTTCAGGAATTCCTCCGGAAGTTCCTTCAGAAATTCCTCCGGAAGTTCCTTCAGAAATTTCTCCGGAAGTTCCTTCAGGAATTCCTCCGAAAATTTATTCAAGAACTCCTCCGGAAATTCCTTCAGGAGTTCCTCCGGAAGTTCCTTCAGTTTTCTGAGGAATTCCTAGAAGAACTTCCGGAGGAATTCCTGGAGAAACTTCCAGAGGACTTCCTGCAGGAACTTCCAGAGGAATTCCTGGAGGAACTTCCAGAGGAATTCCTGGAGGAACTTCTGGAGGAACTTCCGGAGGAATTCCTGGCGGAACTTCCGGAGGAATTCCTGGAGCAACTTCCGGAGAAATTTCTGAAGCAACTTCCGGAGGAATTCCTGGAGGAACTTCCGGAGGAATTCCTGAAGCAACTTCCGGAGGAATTCCTGGAGAAACTTCCGGAGGAATTCGTGGAGGAACTTCTGGAGGAATTCTTGAAGGAACTCCCGGAGGACTTCCTGGAGGAACTTCCAGAGGACTTCCTGCTGGAACATCCAGAGGCATTCCTGGAAGAACTTCCGGAGGAATTCCTGGAAGAACTTCCGGAGGAATTCCTGGAAGAACTTCCGGAGGAATTCCTGGAAGAACTTCCGGAGGAATTCCTGGAAGAACTTCCGGAGGAATTCCTGGAAGAACTTCCGAAGGAATTCCTGGAGGAACTTCCGGAGGAATTCCTGGAGGAACTTCCGGAGGAATTCCTGGAGGAACTTCCGGTGGAATTTTTGGAGGAACTTCCGGTGGAATTCCTGGAGGAACTTCCGGTGGAATTCCTGGAGGAACTTCCGGAGGAACTTCCGGAGGAATTCCGGAGGAACTTCCGGAGGAATTCCCGGAGAAACTTCCGGAGGTATTCCTGGAGGAACTTCTGGAGGAATACGTGGAGAAACTTCCGGATGAATTCCCGGAGGAGTTCCTGGAGGAACTTCCGGAGGAATTCCAGGAGGTACTTCCGAGAGAATTCCTTGAGGAACTTCCGAGGAATTCCTGGAGGAACTTCCGGTGGAATTCCTGGAGGAACTTCCGGTGGAATTCCTGGAGGAACTTCCGGATGAACTTCCGGAGGAATTCCCGGAGAAACTTCTGGAGGTATTCCTGGAGGAACTTCTGAAGGAATTCCGGGAGGAACATCCAAAGGAATCCCTGGAGGAACTTCAGGAGGAACTCTTGTAGGAATTTCCGGAGGAATTCCTGGAGGAACTTCCGGAGGAATTCTTGGAGGAACTTCCGGAGGAATTCCTGGAGGAACTTCCGGAGGAATTCCTGGAGAAACTTCCAGAAGAATTCCTGGAGAAACTTCCGGAGGAATTCCTGGAGGAACTTCGGAGGAATTCCAGGAGGATCTTCCTAAGGAATTCCAGGAAGAACTTCCGGAGCAACTGGAGGAACTTCAGGAGGAATCCTGGAGGAACTTCCTGAGGAATTCCTGGCGGAACTTCCTGAAGAATTCCTGGCGGAACTTCTGGAGGAATTCCTGAAGGAACTTTCGGAGGAATTCCTGGAGGAACTTCCGGAGGAATTACAGGAGGAACTTGCGGAGGAATTCCAGGAGGAACTTCCGGGGGAATTCCAGGAGGAACTTCCGGAGGAATTCCAGGAGGAACTTCCGGAGGAATTCCTGGAGGAACTTCCGGAGAAATTCCTGGAGGAACTTCTGGGGGAATTCCTGGAGGAACTTCCAGAGGAATTCCTGGAGGAACTACCAGAGGAATTCCTGGAGGAACTACCAGAGGAATTCCTGGAGGAACTTCCGGAGAAATTCCCGGAGGAACTTCCGGATGAATTTCTGGAAGAACTCCAGGAGGAATTTCCGGAAGAACTTCCAGAGGAATTTGCGGAAGAACTTCCGGAGGAATTTGCGGAAGAATTTCTGGAGGAATTCTCGGAGGAACTTCCGGAAAAATTCTCGAAAGAATTTCCGGAGGAATATCCGGGGGAATTCCTGAAGGAACTTCCAGAGGAATTCCTGAATGAACTCTCGGAGGGGTTTCAGGAGGAACTTCTTGAGAAATTTCTGGAGAAACTTTCGGATGAATTTCTGGATGAGCTTACGAAGAAATTCCGCAGTTCAGGGTCAGGCAACAGAATTTTTTTTCAAATTTATATAGGGGAACTGTTCCGTTTTCTATCTCACTGAACATATATTCATCTCATCGCAAAACAAAGAAATACAGCACCAATCTCGTCGCTTCTTTTTGCTAACACTCGTGCTCACTGCTGGAAAAAAATCACAAAAATAAGAAACAAACCAAATTCCTTTTCATTGTTTTGTTTTTGATGGGATGGAAATAGGAGCTATAGGATGAAGTGCCGAACCGTTCCCCTAGAATCCTAGATGGTTTACATAAAAAAAACGTTGATTTAAAATACTCTTTAATCTTCATGTCGACCTGACCAATATATACTTGAAAAAAGTTATTCTAGTTTTACCACTGGGCCGATTCAAATATGACGTCCACTACTTTTAAGATTACTGGACTCCCCTCCCCTCTCTGTCACGCTTTTTTGTATATCTAGTATATGTACTGTCACAAAATCTTAGAACCCCTCCGCCCCTAGAACACTAGCGTGCACAGCGATCATGTGAAGGGGGGGCACGGAATGACAAAGGTGCAGAATAGTACAAAGTGGTGGCGTGGTGCGAGGTGCGAAAGGTGCATAATGCAATAAAAGGTATCTGGTAATAATAGCTTATCAGATGGTGTAAAAATGATCTAACAGAAAAAGATGCAAGGAGATATTGATGAAAGAAAGAGCTTTTCGAACAAATCACCCCACCGACAGAGTGTTCTGTTTAGTTTCACAATAATATTAAGGTGGTAAACTCAATCAACCTTGCTAAATATGTACAAAAACACCTTGCAAAATACCGCCTGAAACGTGAAGCAGCAAAAGTTGGTCCGATGGTGAATGCATCGAAAACTAAGTATATGCTAGTGAGCGGAACCGAGTGCGACAGGGCTCGTCTGAGAAACAGTATTACGATAGACGGGGATATTTTCGAGGTGGTCGATGAATTAGTCTTGAATCTTGGATCCTTCCCAGCCAACACAAAGTCGCATATGCTAGCAAATAAGTGTACAAGGTGGAGCGATATAGGCGCATTCCTCCATTTGACTGCATGCAAAGTGCACTTATATGGCCTCCACTTTGTACACTTATTCGCCATGATATACGATCTTGTATTTGCTGGGTTATTAACGGCTGATAATAATGTCATTCGTGAAATACGCATTATCTGTGAAAGTCGGGCCTACTATGGGCTTCAGAAGAAACGACGGTCAAAAAATATTCAAGCCCATTCTATCGCAAATGTATCATGTATAGAACGCTCATAAGACCGTTCCTCTATGGACATAAGACTTGGTCCATGCTCGAAGAGCACTTGCAAGCACTCGCAGGATTTGAGAAAAGGTGCTTAGGAACATCTTTGGCGGTGTGCAGGACGGTGTGTGGCGGGAAAGTATGAACCACGAGCATGCTCAACTCTACGGCGAACTCAGGGAAGGGTACGATGGGCAGGACATGTTGCAAGAATGCCAGACAGCAACCCTGCAAAGGTGGTGTTTTCGACCAACCCGGCAGGTACTAGAAGGCGTGGAACGCAGCGAGCGAGGTGGGCTGACTAGGTGCAGAACGGCTTGCCAAGCGTGGGGCGCAACCGTGGCCTCGAACCGTGTATCCAATTCTCCGCGAGCGGTAATGGCCGCAAGCTTGCCTGTGGGCTAGTCTCTGGAGAAACTTACATTTTTTTGTATTAGACGCTTTTTCTTGCCGTCTTTTGTACATGCTAAGGTTTTTGGGTATAGTAGTATCCCCAGTATCATTTCAGTTTTACGCAGGTTTTAAAGCAGTCTTGTGAATTGTTCAGCACTGTTATAAAACTCAAAATGTTACTTGGGTATGACACCGAAATATGACACAACCACTTGTCGAATTGTGGTTGTGTTATGGTTATTGGTGAAGGGCCAATTTTTCTTACTCCATAATATGTTTTATTTCTTGAATTGAACATAAAATGTGTTCATTGCTATATTATGGAACTACTGAATATATTATAAGTAAATATACTATGGAAAGATCCACAAGGTACGTCACGCAAAAATTGGCTCTTTACCCCCTCCGTTACACTTTTTTGTATTAAACCTTTCAAATTTTATATAGATCGTCACGCTGCTCGGAACACTAACCCCCTTCCCTCCCCCTTAGAAGCGTGACGTACTTTGTGGATGATGCCTATTTCTTTTTCTGCAGCTTTATAATCAGACTAGAGCATGCTACACAAATTTTCACGGGGTATGGTTTATAATTTTCACGGGTAATCTTTTTATTTTAATCAGGAAATGCTTTATTGGGATTCTTTTATATTCACACAAGCAAATCCACAATAGTACTTCTTTGACTTTCTAAGGAAAACTATTTTTATTTTAACGCGATTTTTTCTGAATTTCCACGAAAATACTTCTGATTCTCAGCACGCAGAGAATGAAAATCACTGAAAATGAGACTGAAGAGAGAGGATTTTTCTCAAGTTGTCAAGGTAAATTATTACCATTTTCACAGAAAGTTCTAAATTTTAATTACCTTTAACATGAAGTGCATTGAAATTACACATAATTCTTCAGCATCCTACAGGAAATTAATCTTAACTACCACGGGAAAATATTCTTAATTACCATGAGAAATTCTTATAAATATCGACGAAATATTCTACTAATTCGCCAAATGCCCCATTTGTAGATATTCAGAATTTTTACTTTATTTTCATAGGTAATTCTAATCAAATTCGTAAGAAACTTGTTCTGAACTTCTCCGGATGTTCTCCAGGCATTTTTTAAATATTTTCATGAGCATTTTTTTCGATTTTTCACACGAAACTTCGATTTTTTAACGATTAATTTGTATTTATTTTCTAGTTTTGTTTTTAACAATAATTTTACATTATAAGTTGTTGACCACATGGCCCTTGATCTTAAGAATTATTAATTTCTTTATATAATTAAAGTTTTTCACTTTTAGGGAAGAGTAATCCTACAAGCAAGCCTGAGCAAGGATTTGTTTAATGATAAAGACTTAAAACTAAATTTGATATTCTAACTACTCTATATACAGTACGATAAAATTTGATAACCTTATTTGATACGAGCGCCCTAATTGCATCTTGGTCAGAGGAAAAGCAACAGACCCTAAACTTTTCTTTGTGCTCACCAAAGCGATCTTGCAATGTTTTAAAATCGGTCAGACGGCGGACCTTAGATGTTCTTTTCCTGGTGAGGTGTTCATGCAGGGTTGTTAATAGATAAATTATCATCGTTAATTTAACGCCCACTACGACGACGATAACGGTTGTACGACGATGCTTCGTTGGCGATAAAGTGAGCGTTGATTCACCGTTATCGTTTTCGAGTATTCGTTGATTTATCTATAATTATCGAGTTAACTGTAACATGTACTACAGTTAAACGTACAAATATTCACAAACTGGTATTGCAATATTTATTTTTAGAATTGCTTCGCCTCAAAATATTCAGTGACATCCTTAAATCATGGGTTTAAATTGGTAAGAAGAACTTCAAGAGAAATACTTCCGAAGAGAATTTCGGAGCAATATCCGCAGGAATTTTCCGAGGAACTACGGATGAATTTCTCGAAGAACTGCCGAAGGTAATTTTAGAGGAATTTCCATGGGGATTCTCAGATGAACTTCTGGGGGAATTCCTAGATGAACCTTTGATAGAATTCCACATCAGTTGCTATACATTTTGTAAGAAAACATTGCTCGGCAGAGCCAAGGACGTTACATGCTGGTAACGTTGGTCCGTTATCTAGTGTGATGCTTCCTTTAAAGGGCAAAATTCTTACTGGTAGCAATAAAGCGTTTCAGTGTCTTCAAGAAAAAGGTAATTAATTCGGTATATAGCCCCATAATTCCGATAACTTAAAATTGATTATGATAAATCCCTGAAGCCTTCTGCAGTATTCAGGATATTCTTAGGATCTAAATAAATGAGTTTTTGGACATTGAAGATAAATTAAAAAGTCGTAAATAATTCAGGGTTTTATTGGAAATATGTGAGATTTTATTTGGATTTCAGAATATCACGACATATACACATTCAGGAGAATTTCTTTCCATTGGCATTTTTTAAATTATCTCTGTATTTTAGTATAATTTTAACAATTCCTTAATATTTTTGGAAATTCACTAACCAAATGGGTGGAAATTCCCTGTAGATATTGGGCGTTTTTGTATAAATATCAGACATTTTTTGGATATCGCTAAAAAGTTTGAAAATTTTTAAAAGACTTCTAAGAAAAATGAAAATCATTATATTTTCTAGGAAATAAAATCCCTTGTTTTTTTTTGCTCCAGAGCTCTCAGAGCAACTTCCGAAAGAAATTTTACCGGAAGTATTTCCATTGATTCCAGCAGAAGTTCCTCCAAGAATTCCTCTGAAAGTTTATCCAGAAATTCTCCCAGGACTCCTTCCCGGGTGTTTCTTCAGGAATTCCGCCATGAGCTCCTTTAGAAATTTCTCCAGAAGTTTCTCCACGAATTCCTTCGAAAGTTCTTCCAGAAACTTCCCTAGAAGTACCTCCAAGAATTCCTCCAAAAGAACCTTTGGGAATTTCTCCGAAGTTCCTACAGTCAGAAATCTTACCAGTTCCTCTAGCAATATCTCATAAAGTACATTTGAAAGTTTCTTAAAAACATCCTCCAAATATTTCTACAAGAATTCCTCCAGAAGCTCCTCTAGTAATTTATCCGAAAGTTCATCCAGTAATTCCACCGAAAGTACATCCGGGAAGTCCTCAGAAATTTCCTTCTCGAACACTTCGAAGTCCTTCTGGCAGTTTCTGCAAAAGGTAATTTGAGAGAATTTTAATGGAATTCCTTCACATTTTTTTCAAGACGTCCCCCGTAAGTTCCTCCAGAAATTCCTACAAAACTTCATCCAGTAATTCCCCTAAAGCTCCTCCAGGAGTTCTTTCGTAAGTACCTTCTGGAAATACTCCGGCAATTCATAGAAGAAATTTCTGTAAATTACTTCAGAAATTCCTAAACCGTGAGGTAAGCTGCGGGGCTACAAAGCAAGAGCATACTGAGAGTGGCTGGGTTCGATTCCCGGTCCGGTCTAGGAAATTTTCGGTTTGGAAATTGTCTCGACTTCCCTGGGCATAAAAGTATCATCGTGTTAGTCTCATGATATACGAATGCAAAAAATGGTAACTTGGCATAGAAACCCCACAGTTGATTACTGTGGAAGGGCTTAATGAACATTAAGCTGCGAGTTGGCAATGTAATGCCAATAAGAATAAGAAGAATTCCTCTGGAACTTCCTCAAGGAATTCCTCCAGGATTTCCCCAGAAGTTTCTGCAGGGATTCCTGTGACAGTTGCTTCATAGATTTCTCCGGTAGTTTCAACAGTAATTCTTCATAGAATTTCTCTGGAAACTTCCTCCAAGGATTCCTCGGGAAATTCCCAAAAAAAGTCCTCAGGAAGTTCCTCCAGGAATTATTCCGGAAAATTTCCAAGAATTCCAAGGAAGTTTTTCCAGGAATTCCGCCGGAACTTCCTCCCGGAATTCTTCCAGAAGTTTCCCCAGAAATTCTTTTGAAGAATTTCACCGGAAGTTACTCCAGGAGTTCCTCCGGAAGCTTCTTCATGAAGTCCTCTGATAGTTCCTCCAGGAATTGTTTCGGAGGTTCATCCATGAATTCATTCGGAAATAGCACCAGGAACTTCTCCGGACAGTTCCTTATAGAATTCCTCCAAGATTTCCCCGAAAGTTATTAGAGAAATTCCTGTGACAGTTACTTTAGAAATTTCTTTGGTAGTTTCAACAGGAATTCTCCGATAACTTCCTCAAAGAAGTCCTCCGGACGTTCCTCCAGAAATTCTTCAGGAAGTTCCTCCACAAATTCTTCCGTAAGTTCCTTCAAAAATTTCACGGAAGTTCTGCCAGGAATTCCCCTGGAAGATCCTCCTGGAAATCCTCCGGAAGTTTCTCCAGAAGGTCTTACGGATGTACCTCCAGAATAGCCTCCGGAAGTTAATTAAAGAATTCCTACGGAAGCGCCTCCAGGAATTCCTCCGGAAATTACGCCACGAATCCCTCCGGAAGTTACTCCAGGAATTACTCCAGAGGTTAGTCCAGAAATTCCTCCGGAAGTTACTCCAGGAATTACTCCAGAGGTTAGTCCAGAAATTCTTCCGGAAGTTCCTCCAGCAATTATTTTGAAAGCGCCAGGAAATCCTCCAGAAGTTCCCTCAATAATTCCTCCGAAACATTGTCCAGGAAATTCCTCGGATGTTAATCCCGGAATTACTATGGAAGATCCTCCAGAAATTCCTTCAGTAGTTCCTTCTGAAATTCCTTAAAAAATTTCTCCAGGATCTCTTCCAAAAGTTCTCCCATGAATTCCTCTTGGAGATTCTCCAGGAATTCCTCTGGAAATTCCTCCTTGAATTCCTCCATGAAAAACCTCTAGGAATTTCTGTTAAAGTTCCCTCAGGAATTTCTCCGGAAATCTTAGATGATCCTCTAGCAATAACTCCACAAGTACATTCGAAAGATTCTTAAGAAAATCTTTCATAAATTTCTACAAGAATTCCTCCGAAAAATCTGCAATAATTCCTCCGGAAAAGACTAGACGGAGCAAGTACCTCCAGAAATGTCTCTGGAAGTTCCTCCAGGAATTCTTCCGACAGTACCTGGGGTAAATTCTCTGATATATCCTTCTAGAATATCTCCATGTCTCTGTAGCAATTCTTTTGAAAGTTCATTCCAAAGAATATTGACCTCTCGATACTCACTCCGCTGTAAAAATCACAATACTTTCCAAAAAAAACCACAAGACTGGTCTGCGTGAGTGGTTCCGGACTATGCGAGTTCCAAAAGGTTAGGGAAATTCTCCAAAAATTCCTTCAAAGTTCCTCCAGGAATTCCTCCCAAAATTTTTCCAGGAATTCTTCGGGATATTTTTACAGAAACATTTCCAGGAACTCCTCCTCAAGTTCTTTCAATAATACCTACGGAAAACCATACAATAATTCCTCCGGTAAAGAATCCTCCTTTGGAGAATCCTACAAGAAAATTTCGGAAATATTTCTGCGAGTTCTTCCGGGGTATCCTACGATAGCTCCTCCAGGAATTTTTCTGGAATTTCTTTCAAATATAACGTTGAAGTTCCTCTAGGAATTCTTGCAAAAGTTTATTCGGAAGAATTTCATGGAAATTCTCCTGGAATTTCTCCGAAAGTCCTCCAGAACATCCTCCAGGAATACTTTCGTAAGTACCTCCAGGAAATACTCCGGAAGTTCATTCAAGAACTCTTCTGGAAGTTACTTCAGGAATTCCTCCAGGAGTTTCTCCAGAAAATACTCTGACAGTTCCATAGAAATTTCTCCAGGATTTCGCAGGAAGTTACTCCATGAATTCCTATGACAGTTACTTCAGGAATTTCTCCGTTAACCGTCTAAGACGAATTAAGTACTCTCCATTTAATTCCACTATTTAATTTTCGATATCTTTTCAGATACGTATTTCTACCACAACTGTGTGGTCGAAATACGTATCTGAAAAGATATCGAAAATTAAATAGTGGAATTAAATGGAGAGTACTTAATTCGTCTTAGACGGTTGAATACATTCCACTAAAAGAGCTTTATATATTTTTCTGATTTTTCCGTTAGTTTAAACAGGAATTGTTTATAGAATTTCTACGAAAATTTCTCTAAAAAGTGCTCCAGAAATTCATCTAGTAACTCTTCCGGAACATTCTCCAAGAATTTCTCCTGAAATTTCTACAGAAAGTCTTTGGGAACTACCTCTTGATACCCTCTGGAAGTTCCTTCCTTCCTACTACCTTCGAAGTCACTGAATTCATTTGTAAGTTCCATCAGGGATTCCTCCGGAAGAACATCCAAGTGATTTTTTGGAAGTATCTTCGGAAGATTCTCCTGGAATTACAAGTTCCTTCCGGCATCCTTCCGGAATTTCTCCGAAAGTTTATCTGCAAGTTTTTCCAGGAAATCCTTCGAAAGTTCCTCCAAAATTCCTCCGAAAGTAACTTCAGGAAGTCCTGTGGAATTTATTTCAAAAAACCATGAAAAAACCATGGAGTTCCAATGGCAACATCTGAAAAGTTCAGTCGAAATTCTTCCGGCAATTACTACGAAATTCCACCAGGGATTCTTCTGAAAGTTTCCCCATGAATTCTTTCGTATGTACCTCCATGGAATTCATACAAGAACTCTTCTGGAAGTAACTTAAGGAATTACTCCGGAAATTCCTTCAAGTAGTCCTCCGGAAGTTCCCTCAATAATTTCTCTGGAAATCAACCCTTCAGCAATATCTCCACATAAACACTCGAAAGTTTCTTGAAAAAATCCTCCAGAAATTTCTACAAAAAGTCCTCCGTAAGTTCATGGAGAAATTCCTCTTGAAACAAATATAACTTTTCTTCCTCAAGTTGGTCCAGAAATTTTTCCTGAAGCTCCTTCGCGAATTCGTCCGACATTACCTCCGGGAAGTCCTCTGAAATTCCCATCACAAAAACCCGAAGTTCCTCTAGCAATTCCTACAAAAGTTCACAGAAAAGTATTTTAAGAAAATTCTTCCAGACTTCCTCCAAAAGTTTTTCTAGGGATTTATTTAGGAAGTTCCTCCAGGTTCCAAATCACCCGGCATAGTTTGGAAGGATCCTACAGGAATTCCTCCAGAAGTTCCTCCTGGAATTCCTTCCAAAGTTCTTCAAGGAATTCATTCCGAAGTACTTCCAGGAAATCCTACGGAAGTTCCTTCAAAAGTTTCTCACGGAATGTTGGCGCACGTTACTACAGGAATTCCTCCGGATGTTTCTCCAAGCATTTCTTCGGAAGTTTCTCCAGGAATTCCTCCGAAAGTTCCTTCAAATATTCTACAGAAAGTTCCCCAGAAATTCTTTCGTAAGTACTCCCAGAAAAATTTCCGAAAGTTCATAAAAAAACTTCTAGAAAATACTTTACGAAATTCTCCGAAATTACTCCAGCAAGTCCTCCGAAAGTTCCACCCGTAGTTCCTCCAGCAATCCCTACAGAAGTTCTCCGAATGTATATCCAGGATTTACTAAAGGAAATGTTACGCAAGTACTTCCAGGAATTGTTTTTGAGGTACCTCCAGAAAATCTTCCGGAAGTTCTTTCAAGAATACCTCCGAATGTTCCTCCAGGAATTTCTCCGGGTGATTTTCCAGGAACTCCTCCAGAAGTTCCTTCAGGAATTCCTCTTGAAGTTTCTTCACCCATTCCTTCGAAAAATCCTCCATCAGGGATTCCTCCATGAGTTTCTCCAGAAACTGCATTCCTCCGAGAGTTCCTCCCGCCATTCCACCGGAAGTTCCTCCAGGAATTTCTCTGGAAAATCTTCCAGGAATTCCTTCGGAAGTTCCTCCAGGAATTCCTCGGAAAGTTCATCCAGGAACTCCTCCAAAAGTTCCTCCATGAATTCTTCCGGAAGTTCCTCCAGAAGTTCCTCCACGAATTCCTCCGGAAGTTCTTCCAGGAATTCATCCGGAAGTGCCTCCAGGAAATCCTCCGGAAGTTCATACAGGAATTCCTGGAGGAACTTCCGGATGAATTCCCTGATGGAGGATTTTTGGAGGATTTTTCGAAGGAATGGGTGAAGAAACTTCAAGAGGTATTCCTGAAGGAACTTCTGGAGGAGTTCCTGGAGAATCATCCGGAGAAATTCCTGGAAGAACATTCGGAGGAATTCTTGAAAGAACTTCCGGAAGTTTTTCTGGAGGTACCTCAAAAACAATTCCTGGAAGTACTTGCGTAACATTTCCTCGAGGAAATCTTGGATATACATTCGGAGAACTTTTGTATGGTTTGCTGGAGGAATTACGGGTAGAACTTCCGGAGGACTTGCTGGAGTAATTTCGGAGAATTTCCTAAAGGATTTTCTAGAAGACTTTCGGAAAATTTCCTGGAAGTACTTACAAAAGAATTCCTGGGGAACTTTCGGTAGAATCTTTGAAGGAACTTTCGGAGGAATTCCTGGAGAAACTTCCGAAGAAATGCTTGGAGAAACATCCGGAGGAATTCCCGTAGTAACATGCGCCAACATTCCGTGAGAAACTTTTGAAGGAACTTCCGTAGG
Organism: Armigeres subalbatus; assembly: GCF_024139115.2. NCBI lineage: Eukaryota > Metazoa > Arthropoda > Insecta > Diptera > Culicidae > Armigeres > Armigeres subalbatus. The sequence goes on along the minus strand of NW_026943378.1, from coordinate 12,128 downwards.
ATTTCCTGGAAGTACTTCGGAATGAATTCCTTGAAGAACTTTGGAAGGAATTCCAGGAGGAACTTCCGGAGGAATTCCTGTAGGATCCTTCCAAACTATTCCGGGTGAAACTTCCGTAGGATTTGGACCCTGGACGAACTTCCGAAAAAATCCCTAGAAAAACTTTTGGAGGAAGTCTGGTAGAACTTTCTTAAAATACTTTTTATGAACTTTTGTAGGAATTGCTAAAGAAACTTCGGGTTTTGTGAAGGGAATTTCAGAGGACTTCCCAAGTAATGTCGGAGGAATTCATGAAGGAACTTCCAAGAAATTTCTGGACCAACTTGAGGAAGAATAGTTATATTTGTTTCAATAGAAATTTCTCCATAAACTTACGGAGGATTTTTTGTAGAAATTTCTGGAGGATTTTCTCAAGAAACTTTCGAGTGTTTATGTGGAGATATTGCTAAAGGGTTGATTTCCAGAGAAATTATTGAGGGAACTTCCGGAGGACTACTTGAAGGAATTTCCGGAGTGATTCCTTAAGTTACTTCCAGAAGAGTTCTTGTATAATTTCCATGAAGGTACATATGAAAGAAGTCATGGTAAAACTTTCAGAAGAATCCCTGGTGGAATTTCGTAGTAATTGCCGGAAGAATTTCGAATGAACTTTTCAGGTATTGCTATTGGAACTCCATGGTTTTTTTTTAGATAAATTCCATAGGACTTCCTGGAGTTACTTTCGAAGGAATTCTGAAGGAACTTTCGAAGGATTTCCTGGAAAAACTCGCAGACTCTTCTGGAAGTAACTTTCGGAGAAATTCCTATTGGATGCCGGAAGTATTCCTGAATGAACTTTCGGAGGAATTTCTTCAGAAAATTACGGAGGAATACCTGGAGGAACTTGTAATTCCTGGAGAATCTTCCGAAGATACTTCCAGAAAATCACTTGGATGTTTTTCCGGAGGAATGCCAGGAGGAACTACCGGAGGAATTTCTGGAGAAACTTCCGGAGGAATTCCTGATGGAACTTACAAAGGAATTCAGTGACTTCGAAGGTAGTAGGAAGGAAGGAACTTCCTGAGGCTATCAAGAGGTACTTCCCAAAGACTTTCTGGAGAAATTTCAGGAGAAATTCTTGAAGAATGTTCCGGAAGAGTTACTAAATGAATTTCTGGAGGACTTTTTAGAGAAATTTTCGGAGAAATTCTATAAACAATTCCTGTTCAAAATAACGGAGAAATTCCAGAAGTAACTGTCATAGTAATTCATGGAGTAACTTCCTGCGAAATCCTGGAGAAATTTCTATGGAACTGTCAGAGGATTTTCCGGCGAAACTTCTGGAGGAATTCTCAAAGTAACTTCCAGAAGAGTTCTTGAATGAACTTCCGGAGTATTTCCTGGAGGTACTTACGAAAGTATTCCTGGAGGATGTTCTGGAGGACTTTCGGGAGAAATTCCAGGAGAATTTCCATGAAATTCTTCCGAATGAACTTTTGCAAGAATTCCTAGAGGAACTTCAACGTTATATTTGAAAGAAATTCCAGAAAAATTCCTGGAGGAGCTATCGTAGGATACCCGGAAGAACTCAGAAATATTTCCGAAATTTTCTTGTAGGATTCTCCAAAGGAGGATTCTTTTCCGGAGGAATTATTGTATAGTTTTCCGTAGATATTATTGAAAGAACTTGAGAAGGAGTTCCTGAAATGTTTCTGTAAAATATCCCGAAGAATTCCTGGAAAAATTTTGGGAGGAATTCCTGGAGGAACTTTGAAGGAATTTTTGGAGAATTTCCCTAACCTTTTGGAACTCGCATAGTCCGGAACCACTCACGCAGACCCGCAGTCTTGTGGATTGTGATTTTTACAACGGAGTGAGTATCGAGAGGTCAATATTCTTTGGAATGAACTTTCAAAAGAATTACTACAGAGACATAGAGATATTCTAGAAGGATATATCAGAGAATTTACCCCAGGTACTGTCGGAAGAATTCCTGGAGGAACTTCCAGAGACATTTCTGGAGGTACTTGCTCCGTCTAGTCTTTTCCGGAAGAATTATTGCAGAGTTTTCGGAGGAATTCTTGTAGAAATTTATGAAAGATTTTCTTAAGAATCTTTCGAATGTACTTGTGGAGTTATTGCTAGAGGATCATCTAAGATTTCCGGAGAAATTCCTGAGGGAACTTTAACAGAAATTCCTAGAGGTTTTTCATGGAGGAATTCATGAGGAATTTCAGAGGAATTCCTGGAGAATCTCCAAGAGGAATTCATGGAGAACTTTGGAAGAGATCTTGGAGAAATTTTTGAAGGAATTTCAGAAGGAACTACTGAAGGAATTTTGGGGCAGCAGGGACTATGTCCAAGGGCTTGACGACTCCTCCCCAGGCCATCTGCGAGTTGTGGAGCTTGCCTAGGATGTGGTGGGGTTTGACAGTGGGCCCTGTTAAATACCTATAAAAAGCTGCATGTATCCGCAAGTAGGCCCCACCAAAACGACCGTGTGCCGCTCACAGCGCACAAGCCCAAGTCCTGGTGTTAGGTGGGACGCTAAACAGCCCTGACACGACGGCCCTCCGACGAGACAGGAGGTTTGAGCCGCCTGTAAAACCAATAATTACGAACAATATAAGAGATAATGCGATTCGATATAATCTAGGCGACGAATAAAGGATCACGATTGGAAGCTTGGAACATGGAACTGCAAGTCGCTAGGTTTCGCAGATTGCGACAGGATGATCTACGATGAATTACATCCCCTGCAACTTCGACGTCAGGCGCTGCAGGAGATTTGCTGGATAGGACAGAAAGTGTGGAAAAGCGGGCATCCGAGCGGTTACCTTCTACCAAAGCTGTGGCACCACCAACGACTTGATAGTGCTGGATAAGATGCGCCAACGTGTGATTGGGTGGCAGCCAATCAACGCAAGGATGTGCTAGTTGAGGATAAAATACCGTTTCTTCAAGTATAGCATCATCAACGTACACTGCCCACACGAAGGGAGACCCGACGACGAGAAAGAAGCGTTCTACGCACAGCTGGAGCAGACATACGATGGATGCCCGACTAGAAGGGCATAACAGAAACTGAACACAATTTTAACATATTATGATATTTATAACTTATGTTGATACAATTTTGTTCTTAGTAGCCATTACCTTTCAAATGTTGTAACAGGATTTTATCACAATATGATTGAAAAAATGCTTAACACCGAACTGCCCAAAAGTAGGCAATTAAAATAGATGTAGCTAAGTCTCCCAGCCATAGATATCACAACGCTGACATAATTTGAAATGGTTTCCTGATTTGTAATGTTGTTAGTTTTATGTTCTCGAAAAATATTTTTGCTCAGACAAAAACAAAAATTTCTGATTGTTGACCACAATCTAAAGACCTATCACGATCTGTAAAAATTTCCAACTGCACAGCAATATATTTTGTATCTGATCATGTTATAAATTTCTAACAAAATATGTTATTTTTATGATAAAATTGTAACAAAATTTGATAGTTTTTTGTTTCCAGTAGTGTAATTTTTGATAGAAATTTAGATATTTTAACAACATCCTGCACCATGTTTCTAACATATTTTGTTATAAAAATTTAGTATAACATAATAACATATGTTGATATAATTTTGATATGATCTTCTAGTCGGGTGCCCACTGCCGGACGTCAAAATCATCATAGGCGACATGAACGTCCAGGCAGGAAAGGAGGAAATGTATAGACCGGTCGTCGGACCGGATAGTCTGCACACCATATCGAATGACAACGGCCAACGATGCATAAGCTTTGCAGCCTACCGCGGAATGGTAGTCCGAAGCACTTTCTTTCCCCGCAAAATATCCACAAGGCCACATGGAGATCACCTAACCAAGAAACGGAAAACCAAATCGACCACGTTCTAATCGACGGTAAATTCTTCTCGACATCACGAACGTCCGCACTTACCGCAGTGCGAATATTGAATCCGACCACTACCTCGTTGCAGTATGCCTGCGCTCAAAACTCTCGACGGTGTACAACACACGTCGAAGTCGGACGTTGCTTAATATTGGCGGCTACAAGACGGTAGACTAGCCCAAGAATACGCGCAGCAGCTGGAAGTGGCACTCCCAACGGAAGAGCAGCTAGGCGCTGCGACTCTTGAAGATGGCTGGAGAGATATTCGATCCGCCATTGGTAGCACCACAATCGCTGCACTTGGCACGGTGCCCCCGGATCAGAGAAACGACTGGTATGACGGCGAATGAGCAGTTAGTAGAAGAGAAGAATGCAGCATGGGCGAGATTGCTGCAACACCGCATAAGGGCGAACGAGGCACGATGATAAACAGGCGCGGAACAGACAAAACTCGATTTTCCGGAGGAAAAAGCGCCAGCAGGAAGATCGAGACCATGAAGAGACGGAGCAACTGTAACACATGAAAGCTCTATGACAAGTTGAACCGTTCACATAAGGGCCACGTGCCACAGCCCGATATGTGTAAGGACAAAAACGGGAACCTTCTTACGAACGAACGTGAGGTGATCCAAAGGCGGCAGCACTACCAAGAGCACCTGAATGGCGATGTGGCAGACGAAGATGGCGGTATGGTGATGGACCTGGGAGAACGCGCGCAGGACATAATTCTACTGGCTCCGGATCTCCAGGAAATCCAGGAGGAGATTGGCCGGCTGAAGAACAACAAAGCCCCTGGGGTTGACCAACTACCAGGAGAGCTATTTAAACACGGTGGTGAGGCACTGGCTAGAGCGCTGCACTGGGTCATTCCCAAGATTTGGGAGGAGGAAGTTTTACCGCAGGAGTGGATGGAAGGTGTCGTGTGTCCCATCTACAAACAGGGTGATAAGCTGGATCGTAGCAACTACCCCGCAATCACTTTGTTGTACGTCGCCTACAAGGTTCTCTCCCGAATTTTATGCCGTCGACTAGCATCAATTGCAAGAGAGTTCGTAGGGGTTTTATGGGCGAACGCTCCACTATGGACCAGGTGTTCGCCATTCGCCAAGTACAGTAGAAATGCCGCGAACACGCATCATCTACTCATCGACTTCAAAGCCGCATATGATACATTCGGGACCAGCAATGGCAGCTTATGCACGAACACGGATTTCCGGATAAACAGACACGGTTGATCGAAGCGACGATGGATCGGGTGATGTGCGTAGTTCGAGTTTCAGGGGCATTCTCGAGTCCCTTCGAAAGGCGCAGAGGGTTACGGCAAGGTCTTTCGTGTCTACTAATCAACAACGCTTTGGAAGGGGTAATACGAAGATCAGGGATTAACACGAGTGGTACAATTTTCAATAAGTCCATCCAGGCTATTTGGCTTCGCCGACGACATAGATATTATGGCACGTAACTTTGAGAAGATGGAGGAAGCCTACATCAGACTGAAGAGGGAAGCCAAGCGGATCGGACTAGTCATCAATATGTCGAAGACGAAGTACATGATAGGAAGAGGTTCAAGAGAAGACAATGTGAGCCACCCACCGCGAGTTTGCATCGGTGGTGACGAAATCGAGGTAGAATTAGTGTGATTGGGCTCACTGGTGACTGCCGAAAATAATACCAGCAGAGAAATTCGGAGACGCATAGTGGCTGGAAATCGTACATACTTTGGACTCCGCCAGACGCTCCGATCGAATAGAGTTCGCCGCCGTACCAAACTGACAATCTACAAAACGCTCATTAGACCGGTAGTTCTCTACGGACACGAGACATGGACGATGCTCGTGGAGGACCAACGCGTACTTGGAGTTTTTGGAAGGAAAGTGCTGCGTACCATCTATGGTGGGGTGCATATGGCGGACGGTACGTGGAGGAGGCGAATGAACCACGAGGTGCATGAGCTGCTGGGAGAACCATCCATCGTTCATACCGCGAAATCGGACGACTGCGATGGGCCGGGCACGTAGCCAGAATGTCGGACAGTAACCCGGTGAAAATGGTTCTCGACAACGATCCGACGGGCACAAGAAGGCGAGGTGCGCAGCGGGCAAGGTGGATCGATCAGGTGGAAGATGACTTGCGGACCCTTCGTAGTCTGCGTGGTTGGCGACGTGTAGCCATGGACCGAGCCGAATGGAGAAGACTCTTATATACCGCACAGGCCACTTCGGCCTTAGTCTGAATAAATGAAATGAATACTGAAGGAATTTCTGGAGGATCTTCCATAGTAATTCCGGGATTAACATTCGAGGAATTTCCTGGACAATGTTTCGGAGGAATTATTGAGGGAACTTCTGGAGGATTTCCTGGCGCTTCCAAAAGAATTGCTGGAGGTACTTGCGAAACAATTCCTGGAGGAACTTCCGCAGGAATTTCTGGACTAACCTCTGGAGTAATTCCTGGAGTAGCTTCTGGAGGAATTTGTGGCGTAATTTGTGGAGGAACTTCCGTAGGAACTCTATAAGTAATTTCCGGAGGCTATTCTGGAGGTACATCCGAAAGACCTTCTGGAGAAACTTCCGGAGGATTTCCAGGAGGATCTTCCAGTGGAATTCCTGGCAGAACTTCCGTGGAATTTTTGAAGGAACTTGCGGAAGAATTTCTGGAGGAACTTCCTGAAGAATTTCTGGAGGAACATCCGGAGGACTTCTTTAAGGAAGTTATCGGAGATATTCTATGGAGAATTCCTGTAGTAACTTTCGGGGAAATCCTGGAGGAATTCCTTGAGGAACTGTCCGGAGAAGTCCTGGTGCTATTTCCGAATGAATTCATGGATGTACTTCCGAAACAATTCCTGGAGGAACTTTCAGAGGACTTCATGAAGAAGCTTCCGGAGGAACTCCTGCAGCAACTTCCGTAGAAATTCTTCAAAAGAATTTCTGGGGAAACTTCTGAAAGAATTCCGAGAGGAAGTTCCGGAATTCCTGGAAATTTTCCGAATAATTCTCCGGAAGTTCTTCCAGGAATTCCTCCAGTTCCTCCAGGAATTCCTCCGAAACTTACTCCACGAAGTTCCTCCAGGAATTTCTCCCTTAGTTCCTCCAGGAATTTTTCTTTCCTGAAGGAACTTCGGAGGAATTCCTGAAGGAACTTCCGGAGGAATTCTGGAAGAACTTCCGGAGGAATTCCTGAGGAACTTCCGAGGAATTCCCGAGGAATCTGAGAGAACTTCCGGAGGAATTCCTGGAGGAATTCTGGAGGAACTTCCGAGGAATTCCTGGAGGAACTTCCGGAGGAATTCCTGAGGAACTTCCGGAGGAATTCCTGGAGGAACTTCCGGAGGAATTCCTGGAGGAATTCCTGAGGAATTCCTGGAGGAATTCCTGGAGGAACTTCCTGAGGAATTCCTGGAGGAATTCCGGAGGAATTCCTCGGAGGAATTCCTGGAGGAACTTCCGGAGGAATTCCTGGAGGAACTTCCGGAGGAATTCCTGGAGGAACTTCCGAGGAATTCCTGGAGTGAACTTCCGAGGAATTCTGGAGGAACTTCCGAGGAATTCCTGGAGGAACTTTCTAGGAATTCCTGGAGGAAGTTCCTAGGAATTCCTGGAGGAACTTTTGGAAGAATTCCTGAAAACTTTCGAGGAAATTCCTGGAAGAACTTCAAGTGGATTTCCTGGAGGGACTTCCGGAGGAATTCCTGGAGGATCCTCCTGCACTATCTCTAAAAATCCTAAAAAACTTTCAAAAGAATTTCTTAAAACACCTTTAGAATGTTTTTTGCAGGAATTGCTTTATAGGATTTCGAGGCTTCTTGAAGGAAATTTCAGAGGACTTCCCGGAGGAATTCCTGGAGGCACTGTCGGAGAAATTCTTGGAGGATCTTTCGAAGGAATTCGTGAAGAAATTTGCGGAGGAATTTCTGGAGAAATTATTGGAGGAACATCCACATAAATTCCCGGAGAAACTTTCGATTGAATTCTTGAAGGAACATTCAGAGGATTTCCTGATGGTACCCCCAAAACAATTTTTTCGAAGAAATTCTTGAGGTATCTTCCGGAGGAATTATTTGAGGATCTTCCGAAAAAAATTCTGGAAGAACTTCAGGAGGAATTCGAGGAGGAGCTTTCGGAGGAATTCCTGAAGAAACTTCCGGAGGAACTCCCGGAGGAATTCCTGGAGGAACTTCCGGAGGAATTCCTTAAGGAACTTCCGGAGGAATTCCTGGAGAAACTTTCCTAGGAATTTTTGAAGCAACTTCCGAAGAACTTCCTGGATTACCTTCCGGAGGAATTCCTGGAGGAACTTCCGGAGGAATTCTTGGACAAACTTCCGGAGAAATTCGTGGACGAACTTCCTGAGGAATTCCTGGAGGAACTTCGGTGGAATTTCTGGAGGAAATTCCGGATGAATACCTAAAGGAACTTCCAGAGGAATTCCTGGAGGAACTTCCGGAGGAATTCCTGGGGGGACTTCCCGGAGGAATTCCTGGAGGAACTTCCGGAGGAATTCCTAGAGGAACTTCCGAGGAATTCCTGGAGAACTTCCATAGAATTCCTGGAGGAACTTCCGGAGGAATTCCTGGAGGAACTTCGGAGGATTCCTGGAGAGGAACTTCCGGAGGAATTCGGAGGAACTGGAGGAACTTCCTGGAGGAATTCCTGGAGGAACTTCCGGAGGAATTCCTGGAGGAACTTCCGGAGGAATTCCTGGAGGAACTTCCGGAGGAATTCCTGGAGGAACTTCGGAGGAATTCCTGGAGGAACTTCCGGAGGAATTCCTGGAGGAACTTCCGGAGGAATTCCTGAAGGAACTTCCGAGGAATTCCTGAAGGAACTTCCGAGGAATTCCTGGAAGAACTTCCGGAGGAATTCCTGGAGGAACTTCCGAGGAACTTCCGGAGGAATTCCTGGAGGAACTTCCGGAGGAATTCCTGGAGGAACTTGGAGGAATTCCTGGAGGAACTTCCGGAGGAATTCCTGGAGGAACTTCCGGAGGAATTCCTGGAGGAACTTCCGGAGGAATTCCTGGAGGAACTTCCGGAGGAATTCCTGAAGGAACTTCCTGGAGGAATTCTGGAGGAACTTCCGGAGGAATTCCTGGAGGAACTTCCGAGGAATTCCTGGCAGAACTTCCGACGGAATTCCTGGAGGAACTTCCGGAGGAATTCGTGGAGGAACTTCCGGAGGAATTCCTGGAGGAACTTCCGGAGGAATTCCTGGAGGAACTCTCCGGAGGAATTCCTGGAGGAACTTCGAGGAATTCCTGGAGGAACTTCCGAGGAATTCCTGGAGGAACTTCCGGAGGAATTCCTGGAGGAACTTCCGGAGGAATTCCTGGAGGAACTTCCGGAGGAATTCCTGGAGGAACTTCGGAGGAATTCCTGGAGGAACTTTCCGGAGGAATTCCTGGAGGAACTTCCGGAGGAATTCCTGGAGGAACTTCCGGAGGAATTCCTGGAGGAACTTCCGGAGGAATTCCTGGAGGAACTTCCGGAGGAATTCTGGAGGAACTCCGGAGGAATTCCTGGAGGAACTTCCGGAGGAATTCTGGAGGAACTTCCGGAGGAATTCCTGGAGGAACTTCGGAGGAATTCCTGGAGGAACTTCCGGAGGAATTCCTGAGGAACTTCCGGAGGAATTCCTGAGGAACTTCCGGAGGAATTCCTGAGGAACTTCCGGAGGAATTCCTGGAGGAACTTCCGGAGGAATTCCTGGAGGAACTTCCGGAGGAATTCCTGAGGAACTTTCGAGGAATTCCTGGAGGAACTTCCGGAGGAATTCCTGGAGGAACTTTGGAAGAATTCTGAAAAACTTTCGAGGAAATTCCTGGAAGAACTTCAGTGGATTTCTTTGAGGATCTTCCGGAGGAATTCCTGGAGGATCCTCCTGCACTATCTCCCTAAAAATCCTAAAAAACTTTCAAAAGAATTTTCTTAAAACACCTTAGAATGTTTTTTTGCAGGAATTGCTTATGGGATTTTGAGGCTTCCTTGAAGGAAATTTCAGAGGACTTCCCGGAGGAATTCTGGAGGCACTGTTTCGGAGGAAATTCTTGGAGGATCTTTCGAAGGAATTCGTGAAGAAATTTGCGGAGGAATTTCTGGAGAAATTATTGGAGAAACATCCACATAAATTCCTGGAGAAACTTTCGATTGAATTCCTTGAAGGAACATTCAGAGGATTTCCTGATGGTACCCAAAACAATTTTTTCGAAGAAATTCTTGAGGTATCTTACGGAGGAATTATTTGAGGATCTTCCGAAAAAAATTATGGAAGAACTTCAGGAGGAATTCGAGGAGGAGCTTTCGGAGGAATTCCTGAAGAAACTTCCGGAGGAACTCCCGGAGGAATTCCTGGAGGAACTTCCGGAGGAATTCCTTAAGGAACTTCCGGAGGAATTCCTGAAGAAACTTCCAGAGGAATTCCTGGAGGATCTTCCGGAGGAATTCCGAAGAACTTCCTGGAGGAACTCTGGAGGAATTCCTGGGGGAACTTCCGAAGGAATACCTGGAGGAACTTCCGGAGGAGTTCCTGGAGGATCCTCCGGAGGAACTTCTGGAGGAACTTCCGGAGGAATTCCTGGAGGAACTTCCGGAGGAATTCCTGGAGGAACTTCCGGAGGAATTCCTGGAGGAACTTCCGGAGGAATTCCTGGAGGAACTTCCGGAGGAATTCCTGGAGGAACTTCCGAGGAATTCCTGGAGGAACTTCCGGAGGAATTCTGGAGGAACTTCCGAGAATTCCTGGAGGAACTTCCCGGAGGAATTCCTGGAGGAACTTCCTGGAGGAATGAATTCCTGGAGGAACTTCTCCGGAGGAATTCCTGGAGAACTTGCGGAGGAATTCCTAGAGGAACTTCCGGAGGAATTCCTGGAGGAACTTCCGGAGGAATTCCTGGAGGAACTTCCGGAGGAATTGCTAGAGGAACTTCCGGAGGAATTCTTGGAGATACTTCCGGAGGAATTCCTGGAGAAACTTACGGAGGAATTCCTGGAGGAATTCCTGAAGGGTACTTCCGGAAGGGAAATTCCGGAGGAATTCCTGAAAAGAACTTCCGGAGGAATTCCTGAAGGGAAATTCCGGAGGAATTCCTGGAGGAACTTCCGAGGAATTCCTGGAGGAACGAGGAACTTCCGGAGGAATTCCTGGAGGAACTTCCGGAGAGAATTCCTGGAGGAACTTCCGGAGGAATTCCTGGAGGAACTTCCGGAGGAATTCCTGGAGGAACTTCCGGAGGAATTCCTGGAGAGAGGAGGAATTCCCTGGAGGAACTTCCGGAGGAATTCCTGGAGGAACTCTCCGGAGGAATTCCTGGAGGAACTCTCCGGAGGAATTCCTGGAGGAACTCTCCGGAGGAATTCCTGGAGGAACTCTCCGGAGGAATTCCTGGAGGAACTCTCCGGAGGAATTCCTGGAGGAACTCTCCGGAGGAATTCCTGGAGGAACTTCCGGAGGAATTCCTGGAGGAACTTCCGGAGGAATTCCTGGAGGAACTCCGGAGGGAATTCACGGAGAATTCGGAGAATTCTGGAAGGAACTCAGGAGGCCCTGGAGGAACTTCGAGAGATTCCTGGAAAATTCAGAAGGAATTCTGGAGGGAACTTCCAGAAGAAATTCCTGGAGGGAACTTCGAAAGAATTCCTGGAGAACTTGAAGGAATTCACTGGAAGAACTTCGAAGGAATTCTAGAGAACTTCGAAGGAATTCCTGGAGAACTTGTTAATCCTGAGGAACTTCCGGAGGAATTCCTGGAGGAACCATTTTTGGAACTAATAAATTCCTGAGGAAAGCTTATTGAGGAATTACCGAGGAATTCCCTCCGTCACGGAACTTCCGAGAGTCTTTTGGAGTGCTTTCCGAGTCTTTCCATACACCGATCACTTCGAGGATCTGCCCCTGGAGGAACTTCCGATGTCGAATTCCTGGAGGAACTTCCGGAGGAATTCCTGGAAAACAGGAAAAAAAATCCCCCGCGGAATTCCTGTAAACAAATATTTCCGCTCAGTGAATTCCTGGAGGAACTTCCGTTATTTTTCCTAATCACTGAAACATCCGAGGAATTTTGGAGGAAATGTGCGGTGACCCTCCTGAGGAACTTCCGGAGGAATCCTGGAGAATCTTCCGGAGGAATTCCTGGAGGAACAAATGCATTTTGGGAGGAATTCCTGCTGAAAACTTCCGAGGAATTCCTGGAGGAACTTCCGTCCAGGAATTCCGAGGAACTTCCGGAGGAATTCCTGGAGGAACTT
>NW_026943377.1:0-8387 GCF_024139115.2 Armigeres subalbatus | reverse complement strand
CTTTACAACATCCGTCATTGATTTATCTAATAATATCTGCAAATGGCACAGCTATTTCCATCAAATCGATCAGTAATCCCCACAAGTTTTCTGAAATTGGTACCGAAAAAAGTTAATTCCGTCGTTCTTTCCAGTCCTCTCAATCACCACACCACCATCACCTGTCATAAAAAATCACTTCACAGTTTTTTTCCACGTCTTGCGACACAGTGCATCGCACCTCTCCCTCGATGATTGGCCTTCCGCCCCAATCGGTTGCCATTGAGGAAACGGAAGTTTCTCCCGAGGGAAGAGGAGCCCATGTGTGTAATGTTCATGTTGTAGAACGGGTGTAAAACTTATCTCAGAATAACACTAGTCCGAATTGGGAAGGACTAAATAATCGTAAGTTCGTCAATGCAACAATGTGAATCCGTTCAACTTGTTTCTTGTACCTGGGCATTTGAGAATCAACGGTTTTTGGACAAATATAAATATATGCAAACTTCTATCATATTCTGAATGCTTCTTTTACTTTTTGTATTTTATGAAGTCCTCGAAATCTAAGATCCTGTTTCGGCTTTTTCTGATTCAACCCTCTGTACCGATTCCACTGGGACAGACACGCTGCGCCGCCAGAAGGCCCAGGCGGCTATAAAAAGATAAATGACGCGGGGATCCAGCGCACGCCGGTAGCAGTCGGACGTGGATGGAACACCAACGGATCAGCCGAGCAAAAAGTAGGGAAACAGCTGAATGGAGGAACCAGCAGCGGTATGAAAACTGCCGAAAAGTTGGTCCTGCTGACATCGTCGGATCGCACCCCATACATGCTCGTCTCGCCGCGTTGATTCCCGAAAGACTAGAATAGGAATTCGGAGAACCGTACCGGGAAAGTTTTTCGCGCGACTTATGAAAGCGATGGTGCGGCACAGACTGAAAGTAATCGACCGAATTGCTGCACATACGAGAGGGCACACAGTGGTTTAGAGGAGTGCAAACTGATTGAACGTGAGGCCATCAATGAGGAATTTGTTGAACGAGTTTTGTGAGTGAATCATTTTGAAAAAGTGAGCCACCTGACGCGTAGGGCCAGGTGAGACGAAATACCGCTGTCAAACCCAACAACGTTTGTTCATCTGCCGCTGCTATTCACATTCCAACTTTCTCTTTTAGTTATTCATAAACTTTCCATTAGCTTCATTAATACACTTCCGCTTCAACGGTGCGGAACAAAGTTTTTCGGAATTTCAAGATAATGCGAATATAATAACGAATTTTTACATAGATATTGTTCAGCCATTATAATTGACGTCCGTTTACTCAAGTATGATGGAAAACAGAATGCAATCAATTGTAGTTTTAGGTTAGGAATTATTGAAAACGTTACAATATATATTGCATTTTGACTGCTTTCTTAAAAAATGGAAAAACTAATGGAAATTTGATTAGCTTGATTTCCGGAGGAGTTCCCAAAGCAAATATTAAAACTAAAAGAAATTCTGAATAGAATGCGTAAGGTTTTTTTGACGATGCCCAAAAGCTCATTCAAATTATTCAACGCGAAAAGCTTTCGTATAAATTATCAAACAGAGATGAAAGAAATTTCTGCACCCAATATAAGTAAATTATAACAACTTGTCTGGGGGCGTGCTCTATGAGGCATCTTTGGAAAACTACGGAAATATAGGCGATACCGATAACAGATACTATAATAAGTACTTATTGTTCTAAAACTTAATGTTTGTGTGCACAGCATGTGAACAGTTTAATTTGAAAAATTGTATTGGAGGTAACCACTTCCATCGATGGCAAACGAACTTACGACCTTCAGTACGCTACACTGGTTATTTTGTCGACTAAGTTACGAAGGATCTCCATCGGCAGATTATAATAAATACTCACATTCAATCAACTTGAATGTGCGCTCTATCGGGTTAATGATGTGTGTTGGGCGAATCTATGACAAAAGGTCAAAAGACAGAAGGTCAAAATTACCTTTTTTGTTTCGACCCTTTGTCCCTAACCCATGTTGGGCATCTTAACTGAATACATTATGAACTCTCAAAAAATTTTTGCGTGGTTTTCTACTTAGATTTATTTGAGTAAAAAACAATTAGGGTTGCTTACCCCATTTCCGGTCTAACATGCGTACGACTGCGTTATTTAATTTATATTTATGACAGGAAGCAACTTTTCCTGAATTGTGTGGGCAGTGCAATATTGCAATGGGAATCACTTCTGCTTAAAAAATAGCTATTCTAAAGCTATTCTAAACACCGTTTGAAAAAGCTTTTTAATGATTTAAATTAACGAGGTGCTGCACTTATTTTAGTCACATCGATGGCATTTCCGGCATACCTCAATTCATCTCGGCATAATCAATATGATTAATTATTTTAGAGCGTCTTAGGGGAAATGCTACAAGGTTAAAAGACTATTATTCTTCCATTTACTTCCACTATTCACTTTTTATGTATCAACAAACAGATACGTATTTCGTTTCCTACTTGGAAACTTCTTCAGTGTTGATAACAAAACACTGAAGAAGTTTCCAAGTAGGAAACGAAATACGTATCTGTTTGTTGATACATAAAAAGTGAATAGTGGAAGTATATGGAAGAATAATAGTCTTTTAACCCCATAATCAATATTTTATTCAATCTCTCAACATATCAACGCAAATCAACACTGCGTGTAGTTAGTTGTATCCTTTAATCTACCTGGCCTCATATGGCATTTGACCGAACAAACCGTTCAGCCGAAGCCCATCTAGCCTAAAGTTATCTCGCCGAAAATGTCGGCCGAACTGTTCCTTTAGCTGAAAATATCCGTTGGCCGAAATGTTCGTTTGACACAAAGGGCCATTTGGCCGAAATGGACATCTTGCCGAAGTGTCGGAGTTTTTGCAGAAAGGTCATATCGGCTAAACGATCTATTCGACCAAATGACATTTTCTGCCAAACGATTATTTTGACCAAACGACAGTTACAGTCTACATGGTTGCTAGGTCAAGCAACCTTTATCGGCCACCTTTACATTTTCGGTCAAACCATTTTCAACCCAACAACCGTTTCGGACGTTTACTTAATTCCGCCAAATGGTATTCGGTTTACAGTGTTATTCAGCCAAGCAACATTCAAAACAAATGCCTTTTCACCGAATGACTTTCGGCCAAACTACAGGAAGGACCATTTGGCCGAAAGACGTTTTTACCAAATAAATCATTAGACCCATCTGACCGAAAATGTCAGTATATATACGATATACGAATATACAAATATACGAACGAACATATCGTTTGGTCATTTGACCGAAAATACCGTTTACCGAGAAGGTCCTTTGGCCGAAAAGGTCATTTGGCCGAAATGGCCGTGTGGCTGAAAGGCCATTTAGTCGTATGATCCATTCGGCCAAATGATCGTTTCTGTCAAACGACCATTACGACCAAACGGCATTTTCGGCCTGTTGACTCATTCGGAACAACGATGATTTCGGCCAACAACTTGTTAGAAACAACGTTTTTTTGGCCGATTGTCGCTTCAGCCAAATTAAATTTTTGGTCAAGCCGTTAGCCACGTTTAACCGTTCCGCACGAAATGTCTTTCCGTCGAATGATTTTCGGCCAAATGACCCTTTCCTATTTTTGAGTAATTTTCTGAAGAATTTTCGAAGAATTTCTTATGAGCAAAACAGAATTGAATCAACTAAACAGTGTCTAGGCTATTGTTCTCACAATCCGTACGTTAAATCTAATTTCAGAAGTGGTGCGCTGTATAGCGAACTCTCGCGTATGTACCGTATGGTTGATTGAATCATGTTTGTGGTTGTATCAACAATAAATATTGTTTTTGTTTCAGAATCCGTATGGTTGATTCTGACACATTTTTATCCGTGTAGAAATTGAAAAAAAAACATGCGAATTCCATTAAATTTCCTATGGCATTTCCAAACAGTTTACCACGGAAACTCTGAAAAATTTTCCGTGAAAACTACGGAACATCTCGTGAATTTTTCAGAGATTTTATAATGGAAACTCCTTAAAGTTTATCGCTCATATTTTGCAAAAGTTTATGTGTATATTTCAAAAATTATTAAACAAAATTTCCGAAAAGCTTTCCGTGGATATTCTGAACATTCTACTGTAGAACTTTGCATTTATTTCTCGTAGAAATTCTGAAGATTCGTTCACTAATCATTTTGCGAGTTCTGAAGAGCATCCCTTGAAAATTCTAAAGAATAGGGGAGACCGGGGCTGGTTGGCCGAAGGGGCAGGTTGACCAAGTGGCTTATGTGAAAACGTTTTGAGGCGCATTTAAGGCTCATTATAAACATTTGGGTGGGGTATTAGATCGCCCATGTACGGATGTAATTTCAGGTATTTTAGTGTTTCCGTTTACTCAGGAATCCTTACACGAATCAATATTCATCAGATTTCTAAAAACGTGGTACGCTGGAGAGGGTATTAAAAAACCTACAAAACGGTATAAATGTTTCTAGGGTAACCTCAATTTTGTGTTTGTAAATTGTGATTGTTCTCAAAACATCTCGTGGGGTAGGTTGGCCGACTTTCGTGTGGTCTGTTTGACCGAGTTAAAAACTTATTATTGTTTATTTATTCAGACTAAGGCCGAAGTGGCCTGTGCGGTATATAAGAGTCTTCTCCATTCGGCTCGGTCCATGGCTACACGTTGCCAACCACGCAGTCTACGGAAGGTCCGCAAGTCATCTTCCACCTGATCGATCCACCTTGCCCGCTGCGACCTCGCCTTCTTGTGCCGTTCGGATCGTTGTCGAGAACCATTTTAATCGGGTTACCGTCCGACATTCTGGATACGTGCCCGGCCCACCGTAGTCGTACGATTTTCGCGGTGTGAACGATGGATGGTTCTCCCAACAGCTGATGCAACTCGTGGTTCATTCGCCTCCTCCACGTACCGTCCGCCATCTGCACTCCACCATAGATGGTACGCAGCACTTTCCTTTCGAAAACTCCAAGTGCGCGTTGGTCCTCCACGAGCATCGTCCAGGTCTCGTGTCCATTTCCATATCGGATCGGTCTAATGAGCGTTTTGTAGATTGTCAGTTTGGTACGGCGGCGAATTCTATTCGATCGGAGCGTCTTGCGGAGTCCAAAGTACGTACGATTTCCAGCCATTATGCGTCTCCGAATTGCTCTACTGGTGTCATTTTCGGCAGTCACCAGTGAGCCCAAGTACACAAATTCTTCTATCACCTCGATTTCGTCACCACCGATGCAAACTCGCGGTGGGTGGCTCATGTTGTGCATTAGCTGCCATAGCTGGTCCCGATCGATTGTATCATATGCGGATTTGAAATCGATGAATAGATGATGTGTGGGCACGTTGTATTCGCGGCATTTCTGCAGTACTTGCGAATGGCGAACATCTGGTCCGTGGTGGAGCGTTCGCCCATAAAACCCGCCTGATACTGCCCCACGAACTCCCTTGCAATTGGTGCTAGTCGACGGCATAAAATTTGGGAGAGTACCTTGTAGGCGGCGTTCAGCAATGTGATTGAGCGGTAGTTGCTACAATCCAGCTTATCGCCCTTTTTGTAGATGGGACACACGACACCTTCCATCCACTACTGCGGCAGAACCTCATCCTCCCAAACCTTGGTAATCACCCAGTGCAGCGCTCTAGCCAGTGCTTCACCACCGTGTTTAAACAGCTCTCCTGGTAGTTGGTCAACTCCAGGGGCTTTGTTGTTTTTCAACCGGCCGATCTCCTCCTGGATTTCCTGGAGATTCGGAGCCGGAAATCGCATGTCCTGGTCGATTTGGTTTTCCGTTACTTGATTAGGTGATTTCCATGTGGCCTTGTGGATATTCTTGCGGGGGAAGAAAGTGCTTCGGACTACCATTCCACGGGAGGCTGCAAAGTTTATGCATCGTTGGCCGTTGTCGTTCGATACGGTATGCAGACTATCCGGTCCGATGACCGGTCTATACATTTCCTCCCTTCCTACCTGAGCGTTCATGTCACCGATGACGATTTTGACGTCCCGCAGTGGGCATCCATCGTATGTCTGCTCCAACTGCGCATAGAACGCTTCTTTCTCGTCGTCGGATCTTCCTTCGTGTGGGCAGTGCACGTTGATGATGCTATCTTGAAGAAACGGCATTTTATCCTCAGCTTCGTCATATCCTTGCGTGCTGATTGGCTGCCACCCAATCACGCGCGTTGGCGCATCTTTCCCAGCACTATGAAGCCGGTTCCCAGCGCTCGTTGGTGGTGCCACAGCTTTTTTTGGTAGAAGTTGTAGCCGCCTGATGTCCGCTTTTCCACACTTTCTGTCCTGTCCAGCAGATTTCCTGCAGCGCTACGACATCTGAAGTTGCGGGGATGTAATTCATCGTAGATTATCCTGTCGCAACCTGCGAAGCCTTAGCGACTTGCAGTTCCATGTTCCAAGCTTCCAATCGTGATCCTTTATTCTGTCGCCCAGGTCGTTGCCGCTGATTGTATCGAGTCAGTATTATCTTCTATGTCGTTCGTAAATAAGTTGTTTTTAAGGAAGGCGGCTTATTGGGCCTGCGCAAACCTCCTGTCTCGTCGGAGGGCCGTCGTGTCAGGGCTGTTTAGCGTCTCACCTAACACCAGGACTTGGGCTTGTGCGCTTTGAGCGGCACACGATCGCTTTGGCGGAGCCTACTTGCGGATACATGCAGCTTTTTATAGAGGTTTAACAGGGCCCACTGTCAAACCCCACCACATCCTAGGCAGGCGCCACAACTCGCAGATGGCCTGGGGAGGGATCGTCAAACCCTTGGACATAGTCCCTGCTGCCCCCATACCGGTACCAAACACAAATGAGAACCGGTATTTACGGTACCGAGGTACCAGTATTTGGAATAAAATATAAATAGGGAGAAATGCTTAAAAGTGACAAATTTTTCCAGAAAAACATGATTTTGACTTATCTTTTCACTTTGCATAAACAATTCAATGGAAAATTGAGCAGTTGTATGTCAATTTGCCAAATAGGATCGCAATCCAACTTTTTGTATAATTAAAGTGACGCTGCAGCAGTTGACAAAGAATGAAGTTTTAGATGAGATACGTCTACGGGATTTGATTGATAGATGTTTCTCGAAGAGGACCAAGAGCAAAACCCGTTGGTTTTTTTTCACTTGTTTATGTTTTAGATCATGCATGATGATTGCATTCGAAGCATTATTTTGGTCAAAAATGTTTCCTATGCGGTTTCTCAAACAAACATTTGGCAATCAATTTCCTAAGTTATACTATTGAATGAATTATTATGTGTTGAAAAATAATTCAGAAAATGTTCAATCTAATTTTCCGCGCGTGCTGTAATGGACACCAACTTACCTGTGAGATAGTTTCTGATTTGGCGTTTGTGGAGGTCTACTGCATATGATGTGCCGAGTATTCTCAGCAATGAAGTAAAAAACGTGTGTATAAACGATAAACTAGTTAAAAGGTAAAGATTGTCATGTGTCGTAGTCGTTGTCCGAACATTCCCTTTGGTTAAGGCGAGCGCCCTGAATTTTGATTTACTACTTAACAGTTTGTACCCAACATTTTTTTTTTAACTTTATTAAAGTGATTCCAAATTAGTATTAAGCTCATCACTGAAACCTCTCTACCCAACATGTCTCGGACAGCAGAACAGGGCGAACAGAAACGAAAATCTTTATGTTGTAACTAAAATATCTTATGTGTCGATCTGCTTCACCTTCTTATTTACTACTTTGGACAGAATGCAGGTGCTGTTAACCTCCACAAATCTCAAATCTGAAACTAATCCGCAAGTAAATTGGCGGCCATTACCGCTCGCGGAAAACAGTATACTATACATGACTGAACGTACATCTAAGTCATTCTAAATTTAAGGTAAAAGGAGCAAATTATTCAGATCATAATCCAACATCAATAAAAATACTCTAGTACCGGTATTTTCCCGGTACTACCGGTCCGGCGTGGACTTTTTTAGTACCGTAGTACCGGTACCACAAAAAGGGGCCGGTACTAGAAACCCTAAAGGGTATAAATTCCGGCCTTGAATCATGACTGGAAATATTTTTTTAATGAGAGTTACAATTTAAAATCGATCGTGGTCAATTATTTCTATGTTTTCTGATGTTAATTTGAAAGAAAATACATTTGGTATATATTTCGGCCTTAAATCATGACTGAAAGTGGCCGTTTTGCCCCATTTGCTTCTTAAAATCTATTGCGGATAGCTAATTCTATGGTTTCTGATCCACCAATAATAACATGCTCCTATATCAATAACATTAGCAAAACAGGCAATTTAGGCTCAATTTGTGTCGTGTTTTGTTGTTATCCGGCGTGCTCACTGCTGAAAAAAATCACAAAAATGAGAAATAAAACCATTTGCGCACCAATTATTTGTTT
>NW_026943376.1:312840-372512 GCF_024139115.2 Armigeres subalbatus | reverse complement strand
ATTCTGCTTTATAATTAAATAGCTATTCTAACTTTTTGGCAGGGTGTGTGAATCTTTTTATAGCCTACCAGGTCCACGACCTATTTTGAATCAATTTAGAAAATGGCCATATCGTAGGCTCCCCGGATTGTGGCCGATGTGGCCGAATTGAATCCTACTGGACAAGGAACTTTAAAATATCATTCCCCAAGTTTGACCTATTTTGAATCAATTTAGAAAAATGGCCATATCGTAGGCTCCCCGGATCGTGGTCTATTAAATCCGGTAGTGACCTTTTTCCGTTGTTATTAGTTAGACAATAGATATACGTTATAATTGGAAGGTCAAAATTGAAATTGCTGAGCTCAAGTTCAATTCAGTGCAGGTGCGGTTCAAACGAGGTAGTGCTGCACCTAGTGATACCGACATTTTACCTTTATACAGGATAAAATGAAGCTACGGCCTGATGATCTGTTATCGATGTACAAAGATATAACTGCGATGACGGTGATAATTAGGTTCTGATCGGAAAATGTTGGTGAAGGCATTCAAACATTTACCTGGGACGATGGACTTCACACCTGTCGCTCATCTAGGTATTGTTCTGCATTAGGTCCGTTTTGTGTGAAGCAAACATATCTCTGTGTTATTGATTTTAAGCGTGTAATTAAGGATCGGAGGTGGAAACTGAAGAGAGCGCTTCTTCGGGCACATCGAGTGCGGATAAAGCGGCGAACGAAGACACATCCACTATCAGCGGGTGGCAGAAAGTAGCAGCACGAACGCGAGGTGAGCAGCTGAAGTTGGATGAGAGAAAGGGCAGAAGTATGTAAGTCGGTGGTTGACCGGCGTTAAACCAGATTAGGCAACCGCGAGTATCAATTAGGTCTCTCTACACTTTTTTCCAATTGCTCAGTGAGAATATTACAATGAATTAAACACTCAATGTTGGTTCAGTGAATCTTAATAGTTCAAAAAGCTTCATAAACAAAGGTTTATTAAGAGATATCGTTTTAAATCAAAACATAGATATTTTGTTTTTGCAAGAAGTGTGTTACGCAAATTTTTCATTTGTTCGTTCTTACTCTAAAGCAGAGTGAGAGATTAACATTGGTGAATATGGTTCAGGCACCGCCATACTGATATGGAGTTCGTTCGAGTTTAGCCAGCGCTTGTTGGATCCAAACGGAAGAATATCATCTATTGTTGTTAACGGGGTAAACAACATCAACATCTATTTCTTTTCAGGGAGTAATAAGAAAAAAAAAGAGACAATTTATTCGTTAATGATTTATCTATTCATTTTGGCAAAAGGGAAAAAAGGTTGATGTTATTGGTGGTGATTTAACCTGCATTTTGAATAACTGTGACTCTAATAGCTCGGTTAAAAAAATTAGCACCGGTTTGAAACAACTTGTAAATATATAGCTTTGGAGCTTGAGAAAAACGTTTTTACTTTCATTAGAAATAGTAGCTCATCAAGGCTAGACCGATTTTATAGTAGTTCTACATTTGCTCGGAGTTTTATAACGGAATAACGAGCAGAGCAGCGTTCAAAGATTTGTTCCAGAGTGTCACTTTGGAGATGCCGAACATGATCAAATCTTTCGATAGTATTGTATGCCCTTGATCTTCCTTATTGTTTAATAATATATCTTATTGTTAAATTATAAAGATATTTGAATAAAGCGTTTTCTTATTTATTTATTTTTAAAATAGTCGAACAAAGGCTGAAATTCCGAATGAAAGCATCATGGTAATATTTTGTGAAATCGAACTCCTGTCCTATGTGAGGTCTATCCCTTCTTAAGAAGTTACTGTTATCGTGGATATGAATCCTTGAAAAAAAGAGTGCGTGTGCCCGAAATAAGGCAATGGTGAATGTGATCCCTTCTTTAAAAATATTGCATCTACTCGGAATAGCGCAATGGATTAATTTGATCTCTACTTTGGAAGTACGTGTTTCCCCAGAATAATGAAGAAGTGAAAGTTATTCCTTCTTTAAAAATTTGTATCTACCTGGTATAAGGAAACGGTAACGGAAACGGTGATCTATTCATTAGAGTTAGGCGTTAGCACAAAATAAGCCAAAGTAGAATGAAATTACCATTTCAGAAGTAGGAGTTTGCCTGCAATAAGCTAATGATAAATGTAGTCTCTTCTTTTGATGTAGGCGAGTTTGGCCGGAATAGATATTACATATGAGATTGCATCTAGCAATAAACATCAATTATATAAACCGACAAAAATTATCGAATTCATCGATTATTTAAAGAAGGAAATATCTCTTCAATTGCCCTTATACTGCGTAGACGCGATCATTTAAGGAAGGGATTATCTCCTTTCTTCGCTTTACTCCAGGCAAACGTATTTAATTAAAGAAGGGTCCATCTGCCCTCTTTGTCTTATATCGGGCAAACGTGTTCATTTTAAGAAGGCATTAAGGACATAGTTGGAAGAGTACCACGATGGCAGCCAATATGGCACCGGACCTGCTACGGGTCAACCCCATACCTCCCGCACTCCTCTTCCACCAACATTAGAATGCATCGAACAGCATCGAACAAAAGTTTAATATTCAAATTACTAACCTGTTCACAGCATATTTATTCACTTCCCGTGATAATGAACATGTTTATCCATGATTCCTATGTATTTCGGCTCGAATAATATTCCAAATCAGCAATTTCGTGCCAATTTATTAGCCGTTCGCGATTTGGTGGGTTTATCACTGCACTTCACTTCTTCTCAAAGGGCACTGAAAAAATCAAGTTTTTACTCACTTCTCCGCACATGAGCAGCCCGAAATGTTGATGGAATGCAAATTAAACATCACTTTTCGAAATCAGTCACTTGTTCAAACCGAAAACTTAATATAAACTGCTATTTTTGCCCGAAAAAAACGATTAAAACTGATCGCGGAGCGAATGTCAACAACGGCACCGGCAGCAGCAAACTAATAACTAGGGTGGTTCAAAAAATAATTTTGCTCCGCCGCGCTCAGTCGATTATGATTTATAATTTGGGTGTCATCCAATGGTTTGGGCTGGTTTGAATAGAGGATTACCGTGCACAAGTCGTTTCAGGTTTGTATGACAGTTGATATGGCGAGGTTGAATTTGACATTATTCTGATTCTGGCACTCCGTCATTGGGCGATGGCGAGGGGGGAGACTATATGACTGGATGAAATATTCAAGAGCTTCAGCTCCATAGACAATCTATATAGAATGGTCGTTCCAATAGTTGGGAGTCGATTTTAAGCGAGGTTGCGAATCTTTAGCATGATAATTGGGCTTCTCAGAAGGCATCAGTGAAACGTGCAATTCAACAAAATATGTACCCAGAATTTGTTTGTGATATCTATCGCACCAGGGGCAGATACTTCTAGTCTAGTCTAGTTTACACTATCGGACTAGGGGCAGATGCTTCAAACAAAAAGTGTGACATGTGGGTGAGTGGGGTATAAAATGCTATTTTTGCGTTACGAAATCAATGGATCTTTCCTGCGATGCGGTTTTCGTTCAGTGAAGTCTCTGGAATGTTGCTTTCAGCTATGCGGGTTCTCTTTTCGCCAGCGCACAGTGTGCAAATTCGAGCCAATTCAACCACGGTATGTACATATCTGGAGATTACCTTAAAAAATCACAAAAATCCAAAGAATCTGATGGTGCTGACCTTTTGCCGTTAGAATACTGGAAGTGTCCTATTTTGTCCAATTTCCCCTACAAATAGACGATTTTGCTAATGCATATGTTCACATCAATCGAAAAGACAGGGAAAACCTTGACTTGTGTTATGGAAATATCATAATAGGCCTCCCATATATTTTTGAACATGGATAAGTGTCTCATTTTGTCTAATACCCCCTATAAAATGCTTCAGATGATACTCATTTAAGATTCGAGGAGATCATCAAATGAGTTACTGTCAGTTATGGAATTCAGGACGATGAAATAGTGTTATCCTCGGACTAATCACTGGGAATATGTTTAGTGTCTGTTTTTGTCTGATGCCCCCTATAATTTAAAAATATTTTCAAAAGTATAACATCAAATCAATTTTTATTTTAGAAAAATGTACTAAGATCCTTGAAGACTATTGTAGGCATATAAAAAGGCTATTCCTTTTTTGCAGGGTCCCTTCAGTGTCTCATTTTGTCCAATATCCCTTATACGTTGAACCGTTTTTATTCAATTTATCAGAACACACAAATTGAAAGCTCGAGAAAATTTTGTGAAAATCGACGAATTATATGGCCAATGAAATGTGACTTTTCCTAGGGGGTTGAATAGTGTCTGATTTTGCCAAATATCCCCTATAGTTAAATGAAATTTTAAAATCAGATAGAGCAAATCAATTAATAACTTTGAAAATTATATTAGCATCCTTGCTTACTTAGTGGACATATTAAAGAGAGGTTTTTTTTTTCTTTTTTAGAGTGCATCGTCCAGTGCACAATGGGGAAAGTTTTGCAGTTTTCGGGCAAAATTCACTAGCTCAAAGGGCCGCTGGCCAAAATTTTGACCAAGGACTTTTCTAAAACAAAATTTTCCCAGGAATCGAATTAAGGATATTTCGAAATCCGCACGCCATTCCTTATAGGTGGTTTTGGCCGTTTTTCCCCAAAACTGTGATATTATGAACGATTTGCAGGCGTTGTAAGCAGTTTACGACATATTTCTGATTGAATCGCAATGAATAGAATATTTTTGGGTAATCCCGATGCTATTTCATCTGTAGAGTGTGGTTATTTTCGGGGAATGTATGGTAAAATGGTCTTATTTATCTACATAAAAATAGATTTCTGTCTGTTGGATCCTTATGGATTTGGAAACCACTGAACCAATCAGCGAGAAAATTTGCTGGCGGTTTGTTTTTGGCGACGAAGTTTCTCATGGCGGTTTGAGACCCCTCCCCCTTTCAAATGAGGGGCTCCCATACAAATGAAACAGATTTATGCATAACTTATCAAGCAAATGGAATTAAATATGGCATGTGGAGGTTTTTCAAGTCAAGAAATGGTTCTGTGGTGGTATGAGACCCCTCCCCTTCTGGATGGAGGGGGGAGGGGCCCATACAAATGAAATACAAATTTCTTCATAACTCGGGAGCTAATTAAGAAAATGGTACAACATTTGGCATGTGGTAGATTTTGAACACAATCAATGTTTCTGTGGTGATTCGAGACCCCTCCCCTTCTGAGAAGGGGGCTCCCATGCAAATAAAATAGATTTTTTTGCATGACTCGGGGGCTAATCAAGAAAATTGGACAAAATTTGGCAAGTAAAGGTTTTTGAAGACAAGAAACATTTCTGTGGTCTTTTGAGACCCTTCCTCCTCTCTGGAAGGGGGGCTCCCATACAAATAAAACAGAATTTTCTGCATAACTCAGAAACTATTCAAGAAAATGGTACCAAATTTGGCATGCAGAGATTTTTGAAGACAAGAAATGTTTATTTGGTGGTTCGAGTCCCCAAATGTTTCTATGGTGGTTTAAGACAAATCCTCCCCTCTGGAAGCGCGATGGGATCATATAAATGTAGTAAAAATTTGAATATAATTGTTCAAAATTAAAAGATAAAAATCCCAGTTTGAATCTGAATGAATTGTATATTTTTATTCTTTTAATGTTTTTCAATTGCCTGATAAAATTAATTTTTGAATAACTATAGATATATTCTTTGTTTTTAATGGTTCATTATATTTCTACTTTCATCAATACATTTTACAGAAACATGTAACTAGAAAGTTGGATTTTAGAGCGAACATATTGCCTTTTAGTACACTTAGTGTACATGAAAAACTCAATTATATGACAAAAAAAATACGCATATTCTAGAGGAATAAGAAGAAATAAAAAAGTATACCTAAATAACACTCCATCAAATATCATTAAGCGCATTATTTTCAAATACATACTTTATATTAAACTGCGCGTTTGAAATTGGGAAATTTTAAAATAATAATATAAAACAAAGTATATTTTTTAAGAGACCATTCTACCCCATATTCCCCTAAATTAAACATGCTTTCCGCATAAAATATGACTGGACCTACTCATCAATATTCTTTTTATTCATAGGGTAAAGTGCCCAATAGTGGACCCCCAACCAATAGTGGACCCTCCAGACATTTTTTCATTAATACAACACAATGGAAAATTTTGCTATGAAATTCCATCGGGAGAACCTACCTTACAGTCCTATGATTTAATTACATGCATTGAAAATGCTATGGAAAGTGAAATTAGTTGATTTTTTACAATTCTATAAAAAATAAACACGAGAGTGTCCATTATAGGAATATTTTGGGGGGTCCATAATAGGGAAGAAGAACGTCCCGAAACGAAACATGAAAATCAAATGAAGTGTCGACTATAGGGAAGCAATTTCCTATTATGGACCCCCAGGGGGTCTACTATAGGGCAAATTAAGTCCAACTTTACAATGTAAATTTCAAAGAATAACGTTGAGTATTTGAGTGTTTTATGTATGTATCGTGAAGAGGAGATGCAGAGCTTGATATTAGATACCACGCAAAATTAATATTTTGAAAATTTCCACTCCTTATGCCAGGAAGAGCTACTAGAGGGTCCACTTTTGGGCATTTTACCCTATTCGATCAGAAATAATTCGTAAACTGCTTACAACGGATGCAAACCGTTCTTAATATCACAGTTTTGGGGGAGTATGGGGAAAATGGTCAAATTTTCCTATAAAGAATGGCGTGCCGACTCCGAAATAACCCCATTCGATTCTTGGGAAAATTTTGTTCTAGAAAAGTTCTTGATCACAAATTTTGACCAGCGGCCCTTTGAGCTATTGAATTTTGCCCGAAAAGTGCAAATTTTCCCCATTGTGCGTTGGTATAAAACCAACAACAGTCTTACCTCCGAAAAACTTCACGGAAGGAATAATTACGCTAATACCCAAAAACAACAGCAGCCGATCTGTATTTGATGATTACCGACCAATTAGTTTACTTAACTGTGATTATAAACTTTTTATGAAGATACTTGCTGAGAGAATAATAAAGTTTCTAGATAAATTACTTGGCCCTGGCCAAACAGCATGTATTTCCAAAATGTCGTGTGGGAATAATTTGAAGGACATTCGACGAGTTATTACCAGATCATGTGAAACACGAAGGTTTAAAGGTAGCATTGTTAGTCTTGATTTAAACAAGGCATTTGATAGAGTGAATCACGATTTTTTGTGGAAGGTATTACAAAAGTTCAATTTTCCACAAGTATCTATAAATTGTTTGAAAAATGTGTATGCTAATGCGTCCTCTCGAATTTTAATTAATGGATTTCTTTCTCAAGAAATTAGCATTAATTGTTCAGTTCGTCAGGGATGCCCAATGAGTATGGTGCTTTTTGTGCTGTACATAGAACCTCTAATTAGGAAAATAGCTGACAGCATTCCAGGTGTGCTTGTTTATGACAAATTCATAAATGTGTTTGCTTATGCGGATGATTTAGTTGTTTTTGTAAAAACTGATTTTGAATTCGATTGTTTATTTTCTATCCTTGAGTCCTTCGGTTTGGCTGCTCAAATACGTTTAAATTACAGTAAATCTACTTTCTTACGTCTGAATAATGCTTCATTTGGTCCTCAGAAATATAATCTTTGGTATAATATTTGAAAAAAACTTGGAGTTCCATGGTCAATACAAATTATGGAAGACTAGTTACCAATATTAAGGCTGTGCTTAAAAATCATAATGTTCGTCAGCTATATTTTGGAGAGATGTTTTGTTTTGAATGTTTTTGTTTTATCAAAGTTGTGGTATGTTGCTCAGATTATTCCGCCATCAAACCAACACTTAGCTCAAATCAAATCAGCTTGTGGGAAATTTGTTTGGACAAGTTTCATTTTCAAAGTTAACCGAAACCAACTATATTTAGATTTTCGAAAAGGTGGCCTTCGTTTAGTTGATCCGGAGGCTAAATCTAAAGCTTTGTTTCTGAAAAATGTTTTCTATAACTATGACAACAACGGTCGTAATTTAGATGAATATTATCTGTTAAATGACAATATTAGTGGGAAATTGTCACGAAATGCTCGTAATGGTTACGTGAAGGAGTTTCGCTCAACAGTAATTTTAATTTGCAGACAACTCATCTCATGTATGACTATTTTGTAGATAATCACAGACAAACACCAGCAATTGAGAGTAAACTACAGCTAGATTGGGAGAATATAAGTTCAAACTTTTTATCGCTAAACGATCGTGCTAAGTTGTTTGCATTCGTGAACGACATTATTTCAAATAAAGAAAAATTGTGATAAGTGTGGTTTAATTGATACCAATGAGCATCGAATCAAAAAATGTCCTCAAGCCAAAATTATTTAGGATTGGTGTTCTAACATAGTTTTCCAGAGATTGAATTTAAATATACATGATATGGAAAGTATTCTCCTGTTGAAGATTCCATCATGTTCAAAGCAGTTGAAAGCTGCTTTATGGTTGACGGCAAGAGCGATTTCCTTCAATTTGAGGGCACATGAACCATCGTTATTTGTTTTTAAAAAAATACGAGAGAACAACAGGAATATTTTTTACGCGGAGTTTGGAAACTTTCTAAATATTTGTTGATGGATCTTTGATAATAGATTGATAGAAACTATACTAAAAGATAATGATCTGTAAATTATGAAAATGTAATACGAACTTTTAGTTATATAATAAACCACACAAAAAATTCGAGTGGACCAGGAACCCTAAAAATATCATTCTCATAATTACTTTGTACAATCATGAAGTTTGAAGTGTCGCACGACCAATTTTGAATCAATTAAGAAAATTGCCATTCTATAGGTCCCATTCTATAGGGTTATGACCGATGTGGTCGGGTTGAACCCGAGAGGGCAAGGAGCCTTAAAAATAGCATTCCCATCATTGCTTTGTGAAATCATGAGTTTGAGGTGTCGCACGATCTGATTTGACTTAAATTTGTAAATGACCACTTATTCCGGGGACGACTGAACCCAACGGAATCTGGAATAATTCTGGAACCGTACTGTAGTTAGCCTCGAAACTAGTATAAATCAAAAATTGGGATTCATCCGGATGGAATGCAACTTACTGCGAAAAAATTGGTCAAGAAATGCGGATTTTACAGCAGTTTAGATGTTTTAAAGCCCTCAAAAACGAACGGAACGGAAAGGTTAAGAAAGCTTCAAAAGAATAGAACGGAAAATTTCTGATAAAATCGTTTACTTTCTTTTGATACGCAAAAAAAAGTTTTTTTTTTAATTTTAGCAGGTACATATTTTAAGAATCCAAGAAACAACGACAAACTATGATAAGTTTGATTGCTTTGAGCTCAGTGAAAAGATACGATGAGTGCCCGCTTAAGAACCATTTACAATATCTACAGAATAAAACAAAATTCCAAAACTCCTAACCAGAGCACACATGCCATCGTTCATCTTTTGGAGCGCGTGATATCCTGTGGCGGCAATCGTTCACCGTGGATTGGCTAACAACAAGGGTGGACACCTTCCGGCATAGGGATTTAACGTCCGTGCATTCTACCTCGGTGAGTGGAAAAGTCACCACCGTCACGTGTGTCACGTAGCATATGTGTGCCCGACCACAGCCGTGTGCGATAAAGGTAATAAATTTCGTCCTGTCCAGTGGCGGAGTGTGCGTGTTTTTTCCACATTTTCTTCTGGAGAAGAAGTACTATCAGAATCAGTGTTTTCATCTTCAAGAAGCTTCGGCTTCTTTTTTTGCTAACGTGTGACATATTTTACGAAGTACGAGCTCTACTGGAGAGGATGCACTTACAAAGAAGTCGCCGCACCGCGTCAATGGTGGTTCATTCCACGGAGAGTAATAAATGCACTTTCTTGATCATAATCCCCCCTTTGGTGCAGGCCGAAGGAAAAACATTCGAACCGCTACTACACTTTACCTTTTATGGAGGAAACTGCCGGTGACAGGTTAGAATAATGCATTTAGTTCGTTCGAGTTTGGCTTTTCAATTTTTTTTTTCGTTCGTGCTCTTACTTTTCCACAAAAGCCACTGCACCAGCTGTGAATTATGCACGTCCGATGTGGCCGTTGTCTTCGCGACAACTTTTGCAATCCTTGATGCAGCAGCAGCATCATGGGGTGAGACGTGCGCATTGTAGTCAGTAACAGATTGCAATTCCTCCTTAGTTGAGCTGCATTTGCAATGTAAATGTCAAGGTTTGGATGCACCTTTGCCTTTGATGTGAATGTTTTTTTTTATCCATAGCAAGGTCGCCAACAATACTTGGTGCATCATAAAAGTGCATTGTTTATCTCATTTTGACTGCTGCTGAAATACATCAACTGCAGATAATTGCTTTTTCCAGTTTAACTAAATGGGTATTGCATGCCCATCAGTAATAGCTTTTCTGCATCCATTTCAAACCATAAATGTGACATTGATTCTGCATTGACTTTATTTTTTTATTTTCTTGTTTTTTAATTTTGCTGTAAGAAGATTTTATTTCTCAATTGTTTCTCTCCTACGACAAGTGTTTACTGCTCCGAAAGAATTACGAATAATCAAATGTGTTTCTGTTAATTTGATTCCCACTCATCCATTCCATTCGATGACATTGACACACCTCACATCCAGGGAAACGTGTGACAAACAAACCAGATTTGTCAACCACTTCCCACGTGAATCTGTCTGTTCAGCATTTTCCTGCTCAGACGAGCACACCTTCCATTGCAGTCAACGCTATCCTCACACCTTTTGCCACTCCAAAGCATCCTTCTATCGACCGGATTTGGCACCCATCCGGGAATGCGTCGTACCTTCCCCGAGTCGGAATGCATGTCAGCCTCCACCAGCTATCGGGAACCGAAACATAGTGGCATTATTCGCCAAATCTCTATCAGGGCGGTCTCTACGTCACTGACACCTATGCCAAGGCCGGCGCAGCTCCAACAGGAGATAATCCTAAAATTTGATTTATGTCAGCACAACTGTTCCTGTCAGTTTGATTAGATACGGTACATGATAGATCAAATTCCTAACCCTCAGTTCTGGGTTGTCTCACGGTTGACTCGAGGGGGCGCGGAGCGGCATCGGTGGATTGCTTCTTGCAGTTTCAGCCCAATATCGTGCTCGTACGCTCGCACAGCTCGTTGTGAAGGGAAGGACATGGGTTCGAGAGGCAAGAACGTATTGTTTTCCCTAACAGGATGAGGAGGATTTGCTTGAACGAAAGGTGGCAAGTACACGGCACCAGGTTGTGTATCATATGTGAGCTGGATGGGGCTCGAATGTGACTGCACAGATTCCGACCGATTTGTGGGGACTGAAATTGGGTGGAAATATGAGTGGTGTTCGGTTAGAGATTGGTTCCGGCCTATTTGGACATGATAAGCAGAAATAGGTGCTGAACCAGCAACAATGCAAAGCTTTCTGTAGGATGGGACAGGTTAGTCATTTTGGATATAGGATTGATAACATTTGTTACGTATGCGGATGATATTTTGACCACTCTGTGGTGCAGATGTTATAAACGAAACTTATAGGGACACGGCAGGTATTTCCGTCCATCGTCATAGGGGCTAAAACCATCGAAAGGAACGTCCTTTAGCTAGGACTCCACTGTAGCAGAACGTATCTCCTGAGCTTACGATTTGATACGGATGAGTTTGTCAAAAAAGTATCTCTTTTATTGGTTTTCGAGACTATGACAAAAAGATGAAAATACCTGCCTGAACCCTATCCAGTATTAAATCTACCATGCGAAACAATTATTCAGATATGCATATAAAATTTTATTTCTTGATAAATGCCCCCATCAGGGATAAAAAAAAGTCCTGAAGGCTCCGGCGAGATTCGAACTCACGATCTCCTGTTTACTAGACAGGCGCTTTAACCAACTAAGCCACGGCGCCTACGATGCTATTAGCGTTTGAAACAAGTGTATAAAACAGTCTTGGAGCATTTGTGGCAAAAAGTAAAAGGCTTGATTTTGTGCTTGTGATGTGCTGAGAAGGGGAGTTTTAAGAATGTTCTGCAATCTACCGTGGATTGCCAAAAAAATACCGTTACCAATGTTAAACTTGCTGCTAGTGGCGTTAGCTGATTTATATCTCACAAAATATGTAGATATTAAAACATGTTATTTTTGTTGCAACCAACAAGACTACGTGCAGCTACTGTAAGTGGCCCTTTCAACGTATAAGCACAGACAAACAGACATAACACTCTTCAAACTTCCATCGTTCACTGATTTACTGGTCAATTCAAATAATCGTTAGTTGGCCAATCGATCACTCGTGGCGCGCGCATCGTTTTTGCTCGAGTTTGACGTTTGCTCACTACTGCCATCAGGTTCGTGATTTGCCCAACTAACGGAAATCAACAGATGTCGCTAGTGTTTGAACGACGATGAAATTGATGAGTAAATGTTCAATGTGTTATGTCTGTTTGTCTGTGGTATAAGACTTTAATTTTATGGCATCGGAACTGCTTAGTTACGAAAGGCGACTGGCCTAAGCCCCTAGCTGTTGGTCTATCCATGGCAGTTGACTGGGGCGGGCTCTGGTTCTCAGGATCTTTGGAGTGCGTTAAGGACCAAGCAGTGAAATTTTATTTCTGGGCTTTTTATTTATAGGCGTTTATTATAGCGATGTGGCCAACTGAATGACAAACGAAAATGGCGATCGACGGAAAGCCGATTGATTGTACGGAACGGTGTATGTATGTATGTGTGTGCATGTGTATATGAGTACAAAATTTTGTAGACACACTTTTTGGCATTAATCTTCTCCAATAGGTTACATTCGACGGGAAAACCTGTCCCATTGTTTGCTGTTGCTGTTGGTTCGATCGGACCATGCACAATAAGATTTCGGGCGGTCATTAATCGAAAATGTCATGTCTTCCAAATCATTTTTAAATATTTTCTCTCCATTGTCAATACTATAATTAAGATTAATCCTAAATTTGAAGTCTCTACACCGAGAAAATTCTTTATATTAAATATATTTGTCGCACACATAAGTTTTTGCAATTTGGCGACCCAAATATATGCAATTTGTACCCACACATAAATTCAATATCGGCATATTAGAGACCACACATACATTTTATTTGATTATAGATGTTGCGCACACCCTAAGCGT
Organism: Armigeres subalbatus; assembly: GCF_024139115.2. NCBI lineage: Eukaryota > Metazoa > Arthropoda > Insecta > Diptera > Culicidae > Armigeres > Armigeres subalbatus. The sequence goes on along the minus strand of NW_026943376.1, from coordinate 359,400 downwards.
GACGCAGCACCTACATCGAATCAGGGTTGATTGACATACCTACGGTGACAATTTGCCTGAAGTTGACTGCGATTTGTTTTGATGGGAGCTGTCAACAGTAAAAGTTTTGTATACCAAACGGCGAAAAATGAACTACTCAAAATTGAGTCGAATCCGACTCATTTTCATTAAAAACGGGACAACTCAAAATTTGAGTAAAAGATACTACTTCAATAAAATGATGATTTCGCGAAAGTTAAGCTTGGCCTTCCATCAATTTTTAATACGACAGATGCGAATCAAGTTTATCTATCTATCTAAGCGCATTTTACGACAAACAGACTCCTAGTTTAAGTGCAATCATCATTTTATTGAAGTAGTATCTTTTACTCAAATTTTGAGTTGTCCCGTTTTTAATGAAAATGAGTCGGATTCGACTCAATTTTGAGTAGTTCATTTTTAGCGTGTAGAGCATTGTAAAATTGTAGACTAGTAATTTGTTATTCGTACCTATAAATTGTTAAGTTATTCTACTTAAAACTAAGTTGATACGGTAAGCTAGCAAAACACAAATAATTGGAACTTAAAAACTAAAATAAATACTATATACAGGGACGAACAAATGAGTCAGTAAGCTGGTCCCACATGCTAAGGATCCAGCCAGTGATACCGCGTGATATTAATGGTAACTAGGTCTAATTAGTACGAAAAGATAACTAAAACTAATACGTGTACTTAAAATTAAAGACTTGTTCAGATAAACGGTTGTCGCTGGTAGATACATCCATACAAACCCACGGAAACCTACAAACGTGATTTGTTATATTTCTAACCTAAATGTAAAACTAAATAGAAAAAAATGTATTTACAGAAAAATTTAGTCGCGGTGCTAAATCGCGCAAATAAAGCCAGATTGAATTTTTTGGAAATTGTTTCCCTTGTTGCATCCGCAACAATAGATTATATTTGTACTTCGCGTGAATAGTGGTTATGTGTGCACTAATTAGAATCATGAATTTAATTAATGGATTTTTGCCAATAAAAATGTGTAGAATTTTTGCAGTGTAGGTGCACGAGCTCAAGAGATATAAGGTGTCAAAGTCAGAAATGGGTAGAAAATTCAGCAAATTTTCCGAATTTTTTTTTTCAACTATTTTTTTTTAAATATTTTAAAATGTTTATTCTCTGATGTTAATACATCTTTACAAAGGTAATTGTACATATAAGCTTTAAAATGGTTTTCAAAAACTAATGGGTACACTGTGATTTTTTTTTAAATACGAATGCGATAAAATTTCTCAAAAACAACTCAACTGATAGTGAAGAACTTTTTTTCCTCAATGTTCCCCGGGTTCTTTTATGATACGCATCAAGGACTATGTTTCGACTAAAATGTTCCGAAGGAATTTCTTGCCAATATTTGCAATTAACAGAGTTAAGTGAATCTGATTTTTTTTTTCATTTTTTTTGCCTTTCTCGTACTCTAAGTACGAGTTAAGGCTATGCATACGCTCCAAAAACAAATTTTTTCGACTTGACTTTTCGAAAATCGACTCAGCTCGACGAATTGAGGTGAAGTCTGTGTGTGTGTTTTTTTTTCTTCCTAAGCAATGCAATATGGAGGGGGAATCTGCTCAACAGACATCCTGGGTTGTCCAGGAAGTGCGGGGTTATGGACCACCTCCAACAGCAAACGAGAGAGACAGGACTCCATCACCGACCCGCTAAACCGTTTCCATTGCCGTCAAGCCCATCGTCCCTTTGGTACAACCAGAAAGTAATGCTTCAAAGGGGGGCCAGTGCACAACGCACCCTCGAGGTTAGCTGCGTGTCCTTGCAGCATCGAACATCGTGACTCGCTTTTTTAGAAGAACACCATGGTATCGTGCCAGTGTGGCCCTTCCAGGTGGCCTTACCACGCCCTTTGTTCTCGGAAGGTGGGAAGGGTCGACTTTGCACCTGCCAGTCGTCGTATACTTCCCTCATACCAGTCGTATCAAGAATGATGATGCCGCGTGCATCCCAAATTTACCTCTCTGCGATAGGGTCTATTCGCCAACACACAGAGGGACTTGCCTATGCCTGCCCCAGCCTTGACGACGACCCCCAAGTAGCACACGCAACATCTTCCAAAAAGCACCTTGTTTCTATTCAGTTTCATTAAAGGCATTGGAAAAAATCAAAGCACAAAAAAGTTGCATCAAGATGTCAAAAACGTTCGAGTTGTGATCAATGTTTCATTAACATTGCAATGCAGTACGTGCTTGACATTTGGAAACAAACAACCAAAGAATACTGCACTTTATGTTGCAAACACGAAACAAAATCATCAAATTACACATTTGTTACCATGTAACTTCAATGCGTCTTTCAAAATAAATTTGTTTGTTCAAATTAAGTTGCAGTTAAGTTGAGTGTGTCTTCATGTTTAATTTAGCATCGTTCAACGTTTTGACAACTCACAATTTTTTCCGGTGATGGTGCAATCAAGTAACAGAAAACCCGAGTACAAAACTTCATAATCGTATGGTTTTTCTGGTGAGTCAACATGCAATCCCTTCGAAGTGTTGATTGGTGCTGTGGTAGAGTGAAAGACAATCAATTACAAGATCTATAAATCGAATCCAGTTTTATATTTTTATTTTATTTTTTCCGCTGAAGTATTTTGTAACATTATTGCTATTTTACTGCAATCGAAGGATGTTTCCGTAGGCTCCAACTCTTGCGCTGTTTAGATTGCAAGAGAGTTATATTTGATGGCACATACGCAAAGATTGTTTCTTTCAGAATAGTTGCAACACAGTGAAATGTTCAGTAGTGAAACAAGTTGTGCTGCTTGGGCCCCTTTCCGTCCTCGGGCTCGGAACTTGCCCGGTTGACCGACGCCGCGAAAGTGACGATACCATGTTGTTCTTCGCACGGCCACTTGTTCTATAAAAGGATCGAGTTCGACCACAGGGCACCGGTATGACCCATGAATCCGACTCCGAACCCTTGGACCACCTCTTATTTGCGCCTGAACTAGCCATTCCTCGAGTCCACGCGCCACCTTCTGTGTAGCTCCGAGACGATTTGGACGATAGCCGATAAAACGGCGATCCAGCCAACTTCATCTTTACACATCCTCCGAACTAGGTTGTCCGGGGTAGTGTCCAGACTTCATGTGGCAAGCATGTGGTTACGCATTGCGCGAAAACGTGGGCACACGAACAACACGTGTTCCGCCGTTTCCTCTAAACCTGTGCACATCGTACACTCGGGCGAGGCCGAGCAAGCTAGCAGCGTTACCTGCACTGTGATTTTGCAGCACGCGTAAACGCCGGGCACTTCAAACCCCCAGGGGGTACTTGCTGTTCGCAGCTCTGCTGGAACAAATCAAACAATTGGGAGGGTTCGTGCAGCATTGTACCTTATGTCCCTCCAATCCGCAGCGTCGGCAGACCTTGCTTCTGTCAGGGCCTTTGCAGTGTCATTGCTTGTGCCCCGGTTCCAAGTAAATTTCGGGTTGCTCGTATATGCCCACAAGGCACACTGACCATCCCACCTTGACGCTCCCTAACTTGACTACCTTGGAGGCGTCCGCTGCAGATAGCCGAACCAATACTACCTGCGTCCCTGCCGAACCTTTCCGTAGCCGAACGGCTACGGTGGACGTCTTCACTTCACACTGTTGCCGCAGTGCCGTGACGAGCTCTTCGACTTCGGTGATCTCATCCAGGTCTTTAATCAATCTAAGGATTAAAGACCTGGACGAGATCACCGAAGTCGAAGAGCTCGTCACAGCACTGCGGCAACAGTGTGAAGTGACCTCCGTCTTGAGTGCCCTCACCTTGACTGTCTCGCCTAGATCTCCCTCCGCCAACTTCTTGTAGGCGGCGCACTTTCGACTTTCGTAGTTTCAGCAAACTCCTCTTGAGGTCCTTACTGATATTATGCTTCAATGACGCAAAGTCGATGATGGCGTCCAGCTGTTCCGAAAGCCCATCGCGTTTGCGGTTCATCGCCTCCACAACCCATGGGCCATACCGGCGTAGCGCTGCGCACCGAGCTGCCGACTATTGCATCGTCACATGGGCATTCGTAGTCAGGATAACCAAGTGAACGGAGTGATATAATTGTACTGCAAAGCAAAACTCATGGTTAATAAATTATAACGTGAAACAAGTGAAATTATATGTTTTATATTGATTCGGAGAAACTACAAATTACCAAGGTAAGACTCTACAATGGCTAAAATACTTTTTGCCTTTCTCGTATACTATAGTATACTTATATACTTATAAGTATACGTAAAGGCTATATGATCGCTCCAAAAACAAACTCTTTATAGAAGACCCGGAGACCCATAGTGTTATATACCAATTCGACGAATTGTGTGTATGTGTGTGTGTCTGTGCATACCCACGTACTAAAATGTAGCAAAAGTGTCACTCACTTTTCGGGCACTTATCCTCAACCGATTTGCTCACAATAAGTTGCATTCGACGCATACTTCTATCCCATTGTTTCCAATTGAAAATTGGCCGGATCGGACGATGGGCTTCAAAGTTATGGTCGTTTAAACTATTTTTTAAATGCACGAGAAAGGCGCCGTCACCGCTAGGTAGATTAATCTGGGTTTTTTAATAATTCATACACGTAAAAAATGTCATGGGATTGCGAATACTAATTTGCTAATACCTTTTTCAAAATATGTTTCCTATTCGGATTTTTTTATTAACATTGTCAAATAGATTTTTCTAAATACAAATTGTGAGGCATGAGAGCGAAATTAAAAAAATGTCACGGAATGTCATGACAATAATGTAATTTGAAATAAATTCGGTTCTCTCGCCGCCAATTTCAGATTTAGAGCACACAGCAAAAAAAATTTTGTAATATCACATCAGATTTGATGCACATCATCGCCGTCGTAAATCGCATGTGTTATTACATTTGTTTTGTGTAACAGAAAGTGACGTAATTGTCATTTTGTCGCCAAAATGATATTGCGTAAAACGTAATATGTTCGACGTAATGACAAAAACGACGTAATAATCTGCCAGCCGAAACCTCGCTTTCGGCAGCTGGGTTAGGGGTGTTTGGAAGTTTTCTTTCATGCTTCAAAAATACAATTCTTAAAAAATGTTATACTTTATTTCTCATAATTTTGTACGTCAATATACAATTTGATAACAAGTTATTGATTTTCGTTTTTCAATTTACAGTATTTTGACAACACAATATTTGTAAAAAGTGTGAACAAAAGGTAATACTTTGTTTTTAGTTATCGAGTTTTCACGATTTTAATTCTAAGATTAAGGCATAACGTTAAGGATTAGTTTTTAGGATTTTTGGATTATAAGTGGACCTGTGCGCTGATAAAAATGTTGTCGCCATGGTATGATCAATCATTTCCAGTCGGCTGCGTTGGAGTGGACTGATTTTATACATTAAACTTTTGTTAAAGTTAGACTTACTGCACTTAACGAAGAAATCCTTCGGAAATTCCTCCAAAAACACATTTGGAAATTCCTCTGCGAATTCCTTCAGAAACTTCTCCAGAATTTCCCTCAAATAATCTTTCAGGAAATTCCTCTAGGAGTTCCTACGAATATCTCTCAAGGAGATCACCCGGAAATTCTTCCAGAGATTCCTTCAGAAAGGCTTCTAGGAGATCATCCAAAAATTCCTCCCGAACTTCTTCCAAGAGTTCTTCCCGGAATTCCTCCAGGAGCTCCTTCGTTAATTCATCCAGTAGTTTCTCCGGAAATTCATACAAGAATTACTTCGGAAAATCTGGCCGGAGTTCCTCCGAAAATACCTCCCAACATTCCTGCTAACTCCTTGTTCAGGAGTTCCTTTGAAAATTCCCCTAAAAGTTCAAATGAAATGTCCACCATTACAGAAATTCCTCAAGGAGTTCCTCCGGAAGTTACTTCAGAAATCACAACACAACACAACAATTATTCCAGGAGTTCTCAATGAAAATCTGCCAAGAGTTTCTTCGCAAATTTCTCATGGAGTTTCTCCCGAAGTTACTTTAGAAACTGCTCCCGAAACACCTCGGCAAGTGCCTCCATGAATCCTTCCAGAAGTTCTCCAGGAAATTCTTCCAAGAATTCTTCCATTAATTCCTACAGGAGTTCTACCGAGAATTTCTCCAGGAGTTCATTCGACAATGCCCCTGGACTTCTTGCCAAAATTCCTCCAGAAGATCTTTCGAAAAGTTTGTCAGGAGTTCCTTTGGAGATTTCTCTAAAAACTTTTCCAAAATTTCCCTAAGAAGTTCTTCCACTATTCCTCCTGGAGAATTTCCCTTTCAATAGTTCCTTTGGAAACTCCTCCAAGAATTATCCATGAGTTTCTCCGGAAAATTCGACAGAAACTCCCCTCCAGGAGCTCTTTCGGATATTCTTCCAGAAAAACCTGCCGAAGTTCCTCCAGAAACTCTTCAATAAATTGTTCCGGAAATTCATCCAGGAGATCCTCTAGAAGGTCCTTCAGCAGTTCCTCCGGCAAGTCCCACAGATATTCCTCCTGGATTTTCTCCGGAAATTCTTTCGGGAGTTGCTTTAGAAATTCCACTGGGACATCCTTCAAAAATATTTTCCAGAAATTTGGAAATTCTTCCAAAAGTTAATCCGGAAATTTTTCCAGGAGTTTCTTCGGGAGTACCTCCAACAGCTTCTCCAGAAACTCGTCCAAAAATTCCTCCGTAAGTTCGTTGGGAAGGTTCTCAAAGAGTTCCTCCAGAAATTCGATCAGATATTCCTCCGAAAATACCTTAAGGAGTTCATCCGGAAATTCCTCCAGGAGTTTCAGCAGAAATTCTATAAGGAGTTCCTCCAAAAATCCATCAGATTTTTTTTTCAGAAAATCCTCCAAAAGTTCCTCCGAAAATTCCACCTGGAATTCCTTCAGGAAATGCTTCAGGAATTCTAATGAGTTGCTCCAGAAAATCCTTCGGCAACTAATCTGGAAACTTCTATAGGCGTTCCGTGGTAAATTCCTCTAGAAATTCATCAAGAAATACCTGCAGGAGATCCTCCACAAGCTTTAAAAAAAATCGAATTTCTTATGGAGTTCCTCCAGAAGGTCCTTCAAGAATTACTCCAGGAGTTCCTCCTGAAAATCTAGAGTTTTTTTTTGGAAATTCCTAAAGGAATTCCTCCGGAAATGGTTCCAGTATTCCGTTGGAAATTCCTCCGGAAATACCTGCAGAAGTACCTTCGAAAAGTCCTTCAGGAGTTCCTCCGGAAATACCTTCACAAGTTCAAATACCTCCGAAAATTTCTGAAAATTTTAAAAGTTCCTCCCGAAATTCATTAAAGTTTTATTTTTCGGAAAATCCTCCCAGAGTTCCTTCGAAAATTTCTCCCAGGGTTCCTTCGAGAATTCTTTCAGGAATTCTCCATGGTTCCTCCAGAAATACATGCTAAATACCTCTAGAAGCCGGGCCCTCCTTAGCCGTGCGGTAAGACGCGCAGCTACAAAGCAATACCATGCTGAGGGTGGCTGGGTTCGATTCCCGGTGCCGGTCTAGACAATTTTCGGATTGGAAATTGTCTCGACTTCCCTGGGCATAAAAGTATCATCGTGTTAGCCTCATGATATACGAATGCAAAAATGGTAAACATTCTAAGAAACCTCGCAGTTAATAACTGTGGAAGTGCTTAATGAACACTAAACTGCGAGGCGGCTCTGTCCCAGTGTGGGGATGTAATGCCAATAAGAAGAAGAAGATGAAGAAGAAGAACCTCTAGAAGCTCAAGAAATATTTTTGAAAATTCGTCCGGGAATTCCTGTAGAAGATCCTTCAAGAATTCTTTCTGAAAATCGTGCACAATTTCTTTATAAATTCCTGAAGGAGGTACTCTGGCAGTTGCTCCAGTAGTTCTCCAGAAAATTATTTCATTGAAAATTCCCCCGGAATTACCTGCAGAAATACCTCCGAAAAGTCCTTTGGGAAGTCCTCCTGGAGTTCCTTTAGGAATTCCTCCGGAAGTTTCTTTAGGAACTCCTCCGGAAGCTTCTTTGAGAACTTCTCCGGAAGTTTCTTTAGGAACTCCTCCGGAAATTTCTTAAGGAACTCCTACGAAGTTTCTTTAGGAACTCCTCCGGAAGTTTCTGCAGGAACTCCTCCGGAAGTTCCTTTAGGAACTTCTCCTTTGTGAATTACTCCGAAAGTTCCTTTGGGAATTCCTCCGGAAGTTCCTTTGGGAATTCCTCCGGAAGTTCCTTTGTGAATTCTTCCGGAAGTTCCTTTGGAAACTCCTCCCGAAGTTCCTTTGGGAATTCCTCCGGAAGTTCCTTCGAAAATTCCTCCAGAAGTTCCTTTGGGAATTCCTCCAGAAGTTCCTTTGAAAATTCTTCCAGAAGTTCCTTTGGGAATTCCTCCGGAAGTTCCTTTGGAAATTACTCCGGAAGTTCCTTTGGGAATTCCTCCGGAAGTTCCTTTGGGAATTCCTCCGGAAGTTCCTTTGGGAATTCCTCCGGAAGTTCCTTTGGGAATTCCTCCGGAAGTTCCTTTGGGAATTCCTCCGGAAGTTCCTTTGGGAATTCCTCCGGAAGTTCTTTTGGGAATTCCTCCGGAAGTTCCTTTGGGAATTCCTCCGGTAGTTCCTTTGGGAATTCCTCCGGAAGTTCCTTCAGGAATTCCTCCGGAAGTCCCTTCAGGAATTCACCTGGAAGTTGCTTCAGCAATTCCTCCGAAAGTTAAGGAATCCCTGAAGGAATTTACGGAAGAATTCCTACCGGAATAATTGCTTAAGGAACTTCTGAAGGATTTACTGAAGGAACTTACGGATGAATATCTGAAGATTTTCTGGAAGAATTCCTGAAGTAACTTTCAGAGGAATTCCTGAAGAAACTTCAGGAGGAATACCTAAAGAAACTTCCGGAGAAATCCCTGATGGATCTTTCGTAGGTATTTATGAAGGAACTTCCAGAGCAATTTTTGCAGGAAGTTCCAAAGGAATTCCTGAAGGAACATCCGAAGGAATTGCTGAAGGAATTTTCGGAGGAATTGCTGAAGGAACTTCCGGAGGATTTGCTGAAGGAACTTCCGGAGGAATTGTTTAAGGAACTTCCGGGTGAATTCCTGGAAGAACTTCCGGAGGAATTGCTAAAGGAACTTCCGGAGGAAGTGCTGAAGGAATTTCCAGAGGAATTGCTGAAGGAACTTCTGGAGAAATCGCTGAAGGAACTTCCTGAGAAATTCTAGAAGGAAATTTTGGAGGAATTCTTGAAGGAACTTCTAGAGGAATTTACTAAGGAACTTGGGGAATTGCTGAAGGAAGTCCTGGAAGAATTGTTGAAGGAACTGCTAAAGGAACTTCCGGGGGAACTGCTTAAAGAACTTCTTGAGGTATTCTTGAAGGAACATCTGGAGGTATTCCTGAAGGAATTTTTGGAGGAATTTATGAAAGAGCTTTCAGTGGAATTCCTGAAGGAACTTTCGGAGAAATTGCTGAAAGAACTTCCGGAGGAATTGCCGAAGGAATTTCTGGGGGAAATGCTGCAGAGAAATTCTAGAAGGAACTTTTGGAGGAATTCTTGAAGGAATTTTCAGAGGAACTTCGGAGGAATTCCTGAAAGAGCATCTAGAGGAATTCCTTAAGAAACTTCCAGAGGAATTCCTGAAGGAACTTTCGTAAGAATTGCAGAAGTAACTGCTGAAGGAACTTCCTGAGGAATTGCTGAAAGAACTTCCGGAGAAATTATATTGGAGGCAAACCTATGATTGTTTTGTCTTCTGGAAGAATTCCTAAAGTAACTTCAAGAGGAATTCCTGAAGAAACTTTAGGAGGAATACCAAAAGAAACTTCCGGAGAAATTCCTGATGGATCTTTCGTAGGTATTTATGAAGGAACTTCCAGAGGAATTCTTGAATTAACTTCCAAAGGAATTTCTGCAGGAAGTTCCAAAGGAATTCCTGAAGGAACATCCGGAGGAATTGCTGAAGGAATTTTCGGAGGAATTGCTGAAGGAACTTCCGGAAGATTTGCTGAAGGAATTTTCGGAGGAATTGTTGAAGGAACTTCCGAAGGGTTTGCTGAAGAAATTTCCGGAGGAACTCAAGAAGGAATTTTCGGAAGAATTGCTGAACGAACTTTCTGAGGAATTCCTGGAAGAATTTCCGGGAGAATTGCTGAAGGAACTTCCGGAGGAAGTGCTGAAGGAACTTCCAGCAGAATTGCTGAAGAAACTTCCGGAGAAATTCTAGAAGGAAATTTTGGAGGAATTCTTGAAGGAACTTCTAGATGAATTTCTTAAGGAACTTCCGGAGGAATTGCTGAAGGAACTCCTGGAAGAATTGTTGAAGGAACTGCTAAAGGAACTTCCGGGAGAACTGCTTAAGGAACTTCTTGAGGTATTATTGAAGGAACATCTGGAGGTATTCCTGAAGGAACTTCCGGAGATATTCCTGGTGGAACTTTTGGAGAAATTTATGAATGAGCTTTTAGTGGAATTCCTGAAGGAACTTCCAGAGGAATTCCGAAGGAACTTTCGGAGAAATTGCTGAAAGAACATCCGGAGGATGCTGGAGGAACTTCCAGAGAAATTCTAGAAGGAACTTTTGGAGAAATTCTTGAAGGAATTTTCAGAGGAACTCCTGAAAGAACTTCTGGAGGAATTGCTGAATGAACTTCTGGAGGAATAACTGAATGAACTTCCGGGGGAACTGCTGAAGGATCTTCGTGAGGTATTCTTGCTTCTCCCTTTTTCCTTCTTCATTCTTCTTTTTTCCTTCTTCCTTCTTCCTTTTACCTTTTTCTTTTTTCCTTCTTCCTTCTTCCTTCTTTCTTCTTCCTTCTTCCTTCTTTCTTCTTCCTCCTTCCAGCATCCTTCTTCCTTCTTTCTTCTTCTTTCTTCCCTCTTCCTTCTTCTTTCTTCTTTCTTTCTTCCGTTTTCTTCCTTCTTCCTTCTTTCTTCCTTCTTTCTTCTTTCTTCTTCTTCCTTCCATCGTCCTTCTTCCTTGTTTCTTCTTCTTTTCCCTCTTCCTTCTTCCTCCTTTCTTCTTCTTTCTTCCTTCTTTCTTCTTTCTTCCCTCTTCCTCCTTCTTTCTTCCTTCTTCCTTCTTTCTTCTTCCCTCTTCCTTCTTCCTTTTTCCTTTTTCCTTCTTCCTTCATTCTTCTTCCTTTTTCCTTCTTCCTTCTTCCTCCTTCCTTCTTCCTTCTTTATTCTTTCTTCTTTCTTCTCTCTTCTTCCTTCTTTCTTCTTTCTTTTTCCTTCTTCCTTCTTCCTTCTTATTTCTTCCTTCTTTCTTCTTCCTTCTTCCTTCTTCCTTCTTCCTTCTTCCTTCCTCCTTCTTGCTTCTTCCTTCTTCTTTCTTCCTTCTTCCTTCTTCTTTGTTCCTTCTTACTTCTCCCTCCTTCTTACTTCTTCCTCCTTTTTCCTTCTCCCTTTCTACTTCTTCCTCATTGTGCACTACTCACTTTCCACTCCCCAGTTCTCATTCGTCCTAATGGCCATTCGGCCTAATGGCCGTTCGGCCTAATGACCGTTCGGCCTAATGACCATTCGGTCTAATGGCCTTCGGCCTGATGACCTTCGGCCTAATGACCCAGCATCCTCGGAAACTATGATAATTTTTGGTTTAAGTCTGAAAATTTCAAACAAATCGGACAAAAATTAAATGAATTAGAGCATAAACATCAGCAAGATGTTGATGCACAAAGGAGATTGGAGATGCAAAGGTGAATCTATTAATCTAGTTTGGTTCTACAACATCACCTTAACCATTCATTATTTTACGAAGGTTAAACATCCATTGGCGCTCACTTTATACAGCTAGTTGCCGCACTATTCATTATATTAAGGGGTCGTTCAATAATTTTGTTGGTTACATTTTTTCTTGGTTTCTCGGACCTCCCTCTCCCCCTTGTAAGATTTTTCCCATACAAATTATGTTTTGTTTATATGAAGAGTAAGAAAATGATAGACCTCCCCCCATATGTGGTTACGTAATTAGTGAATGATCCCTTATTCTTCTATTATGCTTAAATTACACAATCCTCTTCTTCTAATCTTCATCAGATAGAATAATCTTTTTGTTCGGTAGGCAATTTTGTCTCCGTCGATCAGAGCTAAACAACCTCACCTGTGTTCACACTGAACCGTTCGAAGCGTTCTATCAATTTAAATCTGAACGGGACATCATCCGGCATCCTCCTTTAACATCCAGCATGCCTTGAACAAATGGGGCCATGATCCCGACACTTTGGTTCGGTATGAAATGCACGTTTCACATCCGAGAAGCGATGACATTTTTGTATCTGCGAATAATAATATCATCTACAAATATTCGTCGGGAGATCGGCAACATAATTGATCAGAATCTTACCTGCAGAATTTCATTCGGTGCCGGTTTGCCGCGGGTAGCAACGTATCTGCCGACTTATCGCACCTCCTCCGTTCTTTATTTTTTCACCGCTCCACTGCATCCATTTGGTTGGTTGCGGTTCATATTCAGCAAGGACTTCTGAAAAATTTTATAATTTGTACCAGCTAGGTGTAGATAAGAAACATCATGCCAAACTCACCATTTTGTCTCTATCCGGGGCTGAAAAGACCAGGAGGGTGAAACGCCTGTCATCCGCGGTACAAAGGCACTCTACCCAACATCGTTTTTGGTTCTTCTGTTTTTGGTACCCAGTTTCTGGGTGGTATACCCGAATTCAGCTGCTCATTGTGGGTAATTGGCTCGTACGCAGTTAGTGCTAATTGTCGGCAATTAACTTTCCCTGGCGAAAACTTGCAATTGGTTGAGGTATATCGAGCCTTTAGTGTTTGAATGGCTTTCTTATGTCGAAAAGAAGCCCGTTGATACTTCCGAATCTTTGTTATCATGAAATCAGCGAAAATAAAACAAAAACATTGTACGCCATATTGAACGAATGGTGGATAGGCGTATTAGTTTCCTCTTCAGTCCCCTGGAAAAGACACTGTACCTAAACTTTATTATAATCTAAATCTTTAAAATATTCCACGAACAAAGTTTTTGGATGCGAGTGGAACGAAGACTGACAGTTAGCGGAAAGCTTGCTTTGTTGACATTCTACAGCATGTTTTATGAAGTGATATTACTGATTATGGTGTAATATTACGCTGATTTTTTGTTTTTACTTCTTTTGGGCATAATATTAAATTTTATCGTTGGAAATCATGATGTGCGTCATTTAGGATGTATTGGAATATGGTATTGGGTAGGTAATTTTAGGTTGGATGCGTGTAACTGAAAAATAAATTTTCTCGATCCAGTGATACGTGGATAAATGTAATAAAGAGTCAATGTGACGTAAAACTACGTAAAATAACCTATTACGTCAATTTTTAAGGTACGTTCGACGAAGTTACGTCCCCACATATTAATATATTTTTTGCTGTGCAGTGACCTATTAAGAAAAGTTATAGGGTCCTTTAAGGGCTACACTGCCGTTATACGCATAACTGTACCATGTACATAGGAAATCGCAGCAAACATGGGACAAATATGTATGAGGGTAGTACATGTTTATATAAAAGAAACACAATTGTAAATAACTTGTGGAAAAAAAATATTCGCGAAGAAGTCCCATGACAATGGCATTTCCCGTCACTGCACGTAACTGTCATAGAACAGTGAACCACTAACTTATTTTGAATGCCTCTTCTTTGTTATCATTTTATGGGTAGGGGGAAACGTTTTCTTCCCACAAAAAATGATGACTTCCCGCAAAAAAAACATACAAAAAATATATGGACGACAGTCCACAATGAGGATAGGGGGAAGGTGCATGATACCCTTAAATTGCTGTATATAGTTTTTGTACAACCCCCTTCCTTCTCCGTAAGAAAACAAACTTCCCAAATTGGTTTACTTTGTCACGTTAATCGTATTTATGAAAAAAATAATTACGTGATTTATGGACGATCCCTAAAGGGAGGGGGTGCTAGAAATTTTATATTCATTTTTTTTCGACCATACCAAGCTAAAACTAAGTGGAAAATCACTTTAAAAGTCCAATTTTATTTTTGACCGCTCGCTTGTATGGGGATCCCTCATAGTGCCATGGGATTGGAAATTATGACCAAAACACTATTTTTAAAGCACCAAACACGCTAAAAACACATTTATTTTTTTTAGCGTTTTATGCACGAGAAAAGCACCAACGCCGCTAGATCGATTACTACAGCATTTATCCTCGAATAATTTTCTTTTCAACAAAAGTGAATGAATAGGCGTTCTAAGCTATGATTATTAAGGAAAAATAGTCTAACTTTGCAATAAATAAATATAGAGAGAATAACTAAGAGATTGTCAACCCTTTCATTATCGACACATTTGCGGGTACTCTATTGAATAATTATTTCCTTCCGTTATCAACCCCAATTTTGAAAACGGAGATTAAAATCTTTTTAGCTGTAACTTTTATGTTTTTCCACATTTTTTGTAACTTTCATTTTCTGACGACCCATAAACTATGCCAAATTTGATCGATATGGTCTGTATCTCGGACGTTCCACCGGTCGGCAATCTATGGTGAGTAGTCCATTAGAATTGTTGTTCTGGTTCGAATGGAGAAAAATGTTACATGTTGTTCGGTATGACATATGATTTTTTTATACTTTTTGCCTTTCTCTTACACCAAGGAGTAACGAAAAGGCTTTATATTCACTTCCAAGACGATTTTGTGATAGAAGGTCCGTAGACCCATAGTGTTGTATACCAATCAGCTCAGCTGGACGAATTGAGATGATGTCTGTATGTGTGTGCGTGTGTGTATGTATGTGTGCAAAATAAAATTCACTCATCTTTTAGGCACTTATCTTGATCCGATTTGTTTGCAATAAGTTGCATTCGACGGGGAATCCTGTCCCATTTTTATTGTTATTGAAAATTGGCCATATCGGACTATGGGGTCAAAAGTTATGGCCAAAATACGATTTATCTACCAAAAAAACACGCAAAAAAATGCTCACTAATTTGTTTTAGTCTATCTAATGTACGAGAAAGGCACAAACACAGCTAGGTGGATCAATCAGGGTTTTAGAAATATTTTGTATTTATTTATTTGTATTTGTATTTATTTGTGGCGCCTGCCTAGGATGTGGTGGGGTTTGACAGCGGGTCCTGTTAAACCTCTATAAAAAGCTGCATGTATCCGCAAGTAGGCTCCGCCAAAGCGACCGTGTGCCGCTCAAAGCGCACAAGCCCAAGTCCTGGTGTTAGGTGGGACGCTAAACAGTTCTGACACGACGGCCCTCCGACGAGACAGGAGGTTTGCGCTGGCCCAATAAGCCGCCTGGAAAACCAATAATTACGAACAATATAAGAGATAATGCGACTCGATATAATCGGCAAAGACCTAGGCGACGAATACAGGATCACGATCGGAAGCTTGGAGCATAGAACTGCAAGTCGCTAGGCTTCGCAGGTTGCGACAAGATAATCTACGATGAATTACATCCTCGCAACTTCGACGTTGCAGCGCTGCAGGAAATATGCTGGACAGGATAGAAAGTGTGGAAAAGCGGGCATTGAGCGGCTACCTTGTACCAAAGCTGTAGCACCAACGAGCTGGGAACCGGCTTCAAAGTTTTGGGCAAGATGCACCAACGCACGATTGGGTGGCAGCCAATCAACGCAAGGATGTGCAAGCTGAGGATAAAAGGCCGTTTCTTCAACTATATCATCATCAACGTGCACTGCCCACACGAAGGGTGACCCAACGACGAGAAAGAAGCATTCTATGCACAGCTGGAGCAGACCTGAGAGAGCAGACATATGATGGATGCCCACTGCGGGACGTCAAAATCGTCATCGGTGACATGAACGCTCAGGTAGGAAGGGAGGAAATGTATAGACCGGTCATCGGACCGGATAGTCTGCATACCGTATCGAACGACAACGGCCAACGATGCATAAACTTTGCAGCCTCCCGCGGAATGGTAGTCTGATCCGAAGCACTTTCTTCCCCGCAAGAATATCCTCAAGGTCCCATTTTTTATTTATCATCAGACTAAGGCCGGAGTGGCCTGTGCTGCACATAAAAGTCTTCTCCATTCAGCTCGGTCCATGGCTGCACTTCACCAGCCACGCAGTCTGTGGAGGGTCCGCAAATCGTCCTCCACCTGATCGATCCACCTTGCCCGTTGTGCACCACGCCTTTTCGTCGGATCCTTGTCGAGAACCATTTTCACTGGATTACTGTCCGACATTCGGACCACGTGCCCGGCCCACCGCAGTCTACCGATTTTCGCGGTGTGAACGATGGATGGTTCTCCCAACAGCTGATGCAACTCGTGGTTCATTCGCCTATTCCACGTACCGTCCGTCATCTGCACTCCCCCATAAATGGTACGCAGCACTTTTCTTTCGAAAACTCCCAGTGCGCGTTGGTCCTCCATGAGCATCATCTAGGTCTCGTGTACGTAAAGAACTACCGGTCTAATATGCGTTTTGTTTTGTCAGTTTAGTACGGCGGAGTCCAAAGTACATACGATTTCCAGGCATTATGCGGCTCTGAATTTCTCTGCTGGTATCATTTTCGGCAGTCACCAGTGAGCCCAAGTACACAAATTCCTCTACCACCTCGATTTCGTCACCACCGATGCAAACTCGGGGTGGTGGCTCACATAGTCTTCTCTTGAACTTCTTCCAATCATGTACTTTGTCTTCGACGTGTTAATGACTAGTCCGATTGTTACCGATCAAAACGGTCACATTTAACCTGTACATATCTTCTTTCAATTATATCGGTAATGAATTATGGTAGTTTAACTAAGAACTACGAAACTGAGTAACTAAGAATCTATAAACATAATCGAAAATTTGAACCTAAGGAAATTGTTGCATCCTAAACACGGAAACGAAAACCGAAATCGGAATTATCCCTCCTCTATCCCTGAGTTTATCTCTATTTCCGCACACCTACCGCTACCCAACAACTGTGACAGTTGACAGTTGACAGTTGACGTCCGTAAATTTCTAACTCGTGTCATCCTTTTTCCCTATTCCCAGTGATGAACAGACATGTGAACCAAAAAGGCTCCGTGTGTGTGCCGTGTGCCGCGTGGATTTCTGCCGGCAGAAGAAAAGTTTTGTGAAGTGCTAGATCGCCGTGAAGTTTGGTCACCAAATTGGATTCTTTCTGGCCACCCAGCCGCCGAACAGCCGGAATAGTGCTCGTGTTCGGGTTCGAAAAAGCCTATCTATCCAATGTCCCTTGAATATAGCATACTGCGTTCCCTCCATAAGTCGATACCTCCCATACTCGATATTTTCTAAGTAGAAAAAATTTTCCAATGCGTTTTCACCTCGATAACTCGATGTTATCAGAAACTGTTCACATGCACGATATTCATAGTGCCGGGCCATTTGCCCGAAATTCGTTTGGCCTATTAGTTGCAAACAATGATTGTGAGTAGTGAAAAGTGAGTAATGAGAAGTGAAAAGTTAGAGTGAGAAATCAAAAGTGAAAAGTGCGAAGTGAGAAGTGGAAAATGAGTAATGAAAAGTGAGAAATGGAAAGTGAGAATTGAAAAGTAAGGTATTATCGACGTAAGGATATATCTTCGTGGCGCTAACATTGACTCTGATCACTATCTGGTGATGTTTGAACTGCGCTCAAAACTATCCGTCATCAACAATGTTTGGTACCGACGGCCTCCGCGGTACGACCTAGAGCGACGGAATCAACCTGATGTCGCCACTGCATACGCGCAGCATCTCGAGGCAGCGTTTCCGGAAGAGGGTGAGCTCGATGGGGCTCCCTTTTGAAATCTGCGCTGGAATACAGTTGAAGCAACCGTTAACGACGCCGCTGAGAACAACGTCGGGTATGTGAGACGAAGTCGACAGAACGATTGGTTCTACGACGAGTTTAGGCAGATGCTAGAGGAGAAGGACGCAGTGCGGGCGGTCGCGCTGCAGCAAGGTACCGGGCAGAACGTGGAACATTATAGATGGAAGTGGAGACAGCAGACCTGCCTTTTTCAGGAGAAGAAACGCCGCCTGGAAGAAGCGGAGTGCGAGGAGATGGAACAGCTGTGCCGTTCTCAAGAAACAAGCAAGTTCTATTAGAAGCTCAACGCATCCCGCAAAGGCTTCGTGCCGCGAGCCGAGATGTGCAGGAATAAGGATGGAAGCATCTTGACGCACGAACGTGTGGTGATCGAAGGGTGGAAGCAGCACTACGAGGGACATCTAAATGGCGTTGAGAATACATGCAGTGAAAGTCAAGACAGTTGAGGAGATGACTACGTCAATTTAGCGGACGATGGGAGCCAACCAGCCCCCATCTTGAGGGAAGTTAAGGATGCCATCCAACAGCTAAAGACCAATAATGGATCTGGTAAGGATAGGATCGGAGCTGGGCTCACCAAGATGGGCCCGGAAAAGCTGGCCACTTGCCTGCACAAACTGATAGTCAGAATCTGAGAACAGAACAGCTACCGTTGGAGTGGAAGGAAGGGGTCATACACGGAGAAAAAAAACTCAAAGGTGCAGCCCAATAGGGTTGTACGCAAAGGTGACGTAGACTACGTAGCTATTCGAAATTGATGGTATATGCCATGATAATTTGTGTCTCTTTATTAATATTGAGCAAACTGCTCGAAGGACAACTGAATCAAGTCGAATAGTTGCTCCCAGTTAGATGGACTTTGAGTCTCCAACTGTGGAATTAACATGACTCATCGGCCTCATCGCCGCTGAAGCCACTCGACTGGTTTTCATTGGGGACATTGCAATCCTAGAAGACGCCATCCTCAAAAATATTCGGAATAAAGGAAAAATAAGAAGAATCAAAAGTAACGTGAAACCAAACGCAAATATGCGGGGAATGATGGCTTTGGCAGGTTTTGTTCTATTATTGTCAGGGTGGTTTTTGTTGACCAAATTTTATGAAATTTTGCCACAATATTATTTGATATGCAAAGAATGTTCAGGCCAAATTTGAGTATAATTAGTTATAGAAAACCCCCCTGAAAATAACAGAACAAAACCTGCCAAAGCCGTAATTCCCCCTACTTCTATTTGAAACGAAGGAAGCATACGTGGCAAAGTGAGTAGAACTTCAAGAATTAATTACTCACAGTCCTCGATGATTTTTGCTAAGCCTCCACCATTTGGAAAAAAAATCAGCATTGCCGATGTTGTCCACACCTTCGTGGCGACCTCGTCACCCTCAATGACGGGGCTCCTACATTTTTCAACGGGCACTCCGCAACTGTCATCGACGTATCTGCGGTAAGTAGGTCCGTTCTGTCGCGTTTCTCCTGGGAAGCCAGCACCGACCTATACGGTAGTAACCACTGCCCGATCCAGATCTTCACTAACGCACCCCCTCCTGTGGAAGTTAAGCGACCCCGTTGGAAATACGATGAAGCGGACTGGGAGGAGTACGAATGCGCCACGTCAACGGCCTGCGCGGACCAACCTCCATCGTCCATTTTCGACTTCACCAGCATGGTCCTTGTCGCAGCACAGCATGCCATCCCACGGTCTAGCGGCCGTCCCGGCCGTCGCGCCCTTAGATGTTGGCCCGAGGAAACTCGGCGTGCGGTTAAGGCCAGGCGAAAAGCTCTTCGGGCTTTGAGAAAGTTAAGTCCCAACCACCCTCTCAGGCCTGACGCCCTAGATCTGTATAAGGAGAAACACCGACAGTGTAAGATCATTATCAGGGAAGCAAAATCCAAGCAATGGGAGGATTTCATCGATAGCATCAACCCGTCCCAGACTTCCGCTGAACTTTGGAGACGGGTAAACGCGATTAGTGGGAAATCGAGGGGTACCCCAATCCACCTCGATCAGGGCAACCGCACAATCTCTGACCCTGCATAAGTCGCGAATGCTCTCGGCGACTATTTTGCTTCCCGGGTAGCTGGTTCCCAGTACCCAGCAGACTTCCAGAGAAACATCACTTCCCATAATCTTCACCTCAACACCACTCTTATTCCCGCGGACCCCCCCGGCTGCCTGCTGAACCAGCCCTTTTCAGCAGGAGAGTTGGCCCACGCGCTCGCCAAGTGCAACGGGAACTCATCCGGGCCGGATCCCAAGTAGCACACGCAACATCTTCCAAAAAGCACCTTGTTTCTATTCAGTTTCATTAAAGGCATTGGAAAAACATCAAATCACGAAAAAGTTGCATCAAGATGTCAAAAACGTTCGAGTTGTGATCAATGTTTCATTAATATTGCAATGCAGTACGTGTTTGACATTTACTCCCATTATTTGTTGTTTAAATTAAGTTGCAGATAAGTTGAGTGTGTCTTCATGTTTAATTTAGCATCGTTCAACGTTTTGACAACTCACATTTTTTTCCGGTGATGGTGCAATCAAGTAACAGAAAACCCGAGTACAAAACTTCATAATCGTATGGTTTTTATGGTGAGTCAACATGCAGTCCCTTCGAAGTGTTGAATGGTGCTGTGGTAGAGTGAAGGACTATCAATCACAAGATCCATAAATCGAATCCAGTTTTATATTTTTATTTTTTTTTCCGCTGTAGTATTTTGCAACATTATTGCAATTTTACTGCAATCGAAGGATGTTTCCATAGGCTCCACCTCTTGCGCTTTTTAGATTGCAAGAGAGTTATATTTGACGGCACATAGCAAAGATTGTTTCTTTCCGAATAGTTGCAACACAGTGAAATGTTCAGTAGTGAAACAAGTTGTGCTGCTTGGGATGAGTTGGGGTATCCCATGATCAAACGGTTCTCTCAGGCCGCGAAGGCCCTTTTTCTGAACCTCGTCAACAACATTTGGGAAAACCGCACTTTTCCTGACGAGTGGAGGAAAAGCTATGTCATTCCCATCCCGAAGAGTAGTGTAAACAGTCGCGATGCTTCCAAATTTAGGCCAATCTCCCTGACCTCGTGCGCATCCAAAATTGTCGAAAGGATGGTCAATCGGCGGCTTAGGGAAAAATTGGAAGCGGACGGAAGGTTAGGCCATCGTCAACACGCTTTCCGCCCAGGATATGGCACCAGCACCTATTTTGCCAACCTGGGTAGTATGCTCCAAGAGGCGTACGAGGAAGGCAAGCATGTTGACCTAGTGTCACTTGACATCGCCAAAGCTTTCAGCCGGACCTGGACCCCATTGGTCCTTAGAAAGTTACAAGACTGGGGCATCACTGGCAACATGCTTGCATTCATCAAGAACTTCCTCTCTCGACGAACCTTCCAAGTGCTCATCGGCGGCACTGCATCCAACGAGTATCCCGAAGAAACCGGCGTCCCCCAAGGGTCGGTCCTAGCGGTAACACTATTCCTCATCGCTATGGACGGGGTCTTCAACGCTCTGCCTGCAAATGTTTACGTATTTGTATACGCAGACGACATCTTGTTGGTTGTTGTTGGAAGTACACCCGGAAGAACCAGGATTAGAACCCAAGCGGCAGTTAGCACCATTTTTCGGTGGACTTCTTCCGTCGGTTTTGTACTCAACGCCAGTAAATGTGTCCGGGGACACGTCTGCAGCGGGCGGCACCAGCTAGCGGGGCCATCCATAAAATTCGGCACGGAGGCCATCCCCAACCGGAAGATCGTCCGTGTACTTGGTGTCGACATCGACCAGAAACTTTCCTTTTTACCACACTTTCGAGCGGTAAAGGAAGCCTGCAAACCCCGCGTTAACCTAATCAAAACCCTCTCCAAACAGCAACGCACCAACAACAGTAGCACGAGGCTTAACGTTGGGCAAGCCATCATTGACAGCCGCCTGTTCTATGGCCTAGAGCTTACCTGCCCTAACTACCGAAATCTTATCAGCACCCTTGCACCCGTTTTTAACAACTACGTCCGGACAGCTTCCGGTTTACTCCCAT
Organism: Armigeres subalbatus; assembly: GCF_024139115.2. Classification (NCBI taxonomy): domain Eukaryota; kingdom Metazoa; phylum Arthropoda; class Insecta; order Diptera; family Culicidae; genus Armigeres; species Armigeres subalbatus. Next base: position 337,619 of record NW_026943376.1, on the reverse strand, counting down.
CCACCCCCCGGGAGCTGAATGTGTTAACGCCGGCATCCTTCCTTTTCGGCATCGTATTCAGATGGCCATTTGCCGTAAAGACGCTTCCTTCGCGGCCGCCACGTCAGGCGAAGTCAGGATGCCTCTCCTCGTTGAGGCTGATCGGAGCCTGAGAAGTGTAGTCGGTACTAGCCTCCCCCATTGGCGCGGGTCCACTGGCACGGAGCGAAGGGCTGGCTGTCGTCTCCAGTAAACATCGACCGCACCATCGCTTCCCGGTTTAAGAGGGGCAATAACACCGAGGAACTACGACGGTCGGTTTTAGAACTGATCTCAACTCGCTTCCGGAACAGTGAGATCCGCTTCACCGACGATTCCGTATCTAGCCGAGGAGTCGGCTTCGGAGTTTATGCACCCAACCTAACCATGTCGGAAAGTTTGTCACGGCATGCAACATCTTTTCCGCTGAAGCTGTCGCCGTCTTCGTTGCGGCTACTTACCCAGCGGACAAACCGATTGTGGTCCTTACGGACTCTGCGAGCGTGGTTTCTGCCCTTCAAAGCGAAACTCCCAAGCATCCCTGGATCCAGGGAACACTAGCTGGAATGATCCCCGGCACCACCTTTGCCTGGATCCCCGGCCATTGCGGCATTAGGGGGAATACTGAGGCCGACGCCCTGGCGAGCATCGGTCACGAAGGTCCACAATATACCCGTTCCGTCCCACTGGCCGACGTTAAGAAATGGACCAAGAGCGTCGTCGGCCAGGACTGGGCTCGGATATGGAACAACAACACGGGGCTCTTTCTCAGAAAAATCAAGGGAAACACCGACTCCTGAAAAGACCCAGCCACCCAGAAAGAGCAGCAGGTTATCTCAAGGCTCCGGACCGGTCACACAAGGGTCTCCCACAATTTTATTAGTGGGGGCCCTTTCCGGTCCCGTTGTGATCTCTGCGACACCGAAAATAGCGTGGAGCACTTTATCTGTCGGTGTCCCAAATATGACTACCCCCGAAGTCTATACGGTATACCGGGGAGTATTAGGGACGCACTGGCGGATGATGAAGCTGCTATGGCGGCCATCTTCTGCTTCCTGAAGGACGCCCGACTTTTTTACGAAGTTTAGGACCCTGACAGCCCCTTAGCGTCATGCGTCGGAAATGAGGCCCTCCACATCAGGCGAACGGGCATTTCCTAAATGTAAGTCCCAACCCCCCCGCGATCGCTATTCCGATTCGGCTGAGGGGGCATCGACATACAGCCATACCTCGTCAAACCATATGCCAATCCGCAATCGAATTTTTCTTTTCCTTCACCGAAGGATCTTGATAAAAATCATCGAGCATTTTTCAGGCTCCTCCGAATTTTCGGATTCCGAATATCGCCGCAACCACCAGGTGGCGTTCTGAACCTTACACGTAAGAAAGGTCGAAAAATTAAAAGGTTTTCTGTCTAAAATTGGCAAATTTAGACGAGGAGGTTTCTGGATTAGGGCCTCACCATTACTTCAGTCCCTCGGAAGCAAAGTCACCACCGGAGAACAGCGCATCGCAAAACCACAGCAGGACATCTTGAGACTGCTAAACTACAACAGGATCCCCCAGCAGAAACCCCTAGACTACAGGACTCGAAGGAATGCAGAGCAAATGCCAACCTTCACAGATCTGGCCTACACCTAAGGTGCCCGCCAGAGTAAACGCAACGTGCGATGCGACGCGACGCGACAATGCAATACGACATCCTGTTGATAATAATTGTTATTCTTTTCGTGAGTCGCGTCGCGTCGTATCGCTCGTCGCGTTTACTCTGGCTTGCCCCTAAGACATCGGAACACCCGTTTTTAACTTGGTTTATGTAGTGTGTCACCATTTTAATTCTTAATTGCCCTTAACTGTGTTTTTTGTATTTTCTACTTTATTTTTACGTTGAGTTTTTAAAGTGCTAGAATTAGTTAAGTTAAGTAAAATTATTACTCCAACTGGCGATGCCCTTGGTTGGCACGCAGGGCGGCCCCACTGGCCGGCCCTCCTTTCAACATAGCTCTGCTATACTACCATCGGCGGGACCCAAGGTTGGCCCGCAAAGGGAACTCCTCAAGTTCCCTTTCAGCAATGTGTTGAACTTAATTTTAAAATTAAAAAAACACTTTAATAAAGAGAAAAAAAACACCTTCGTGCTGCTGTGTCCGCTCCGCTGCATCAAATTTTGTCGAACCGCTCTAGGTGAAATCCCGATCAAAACGGCTCGCGCGCGCCGGAAAGCAGCTTTCTTGTATTCAATAATTTCAGTTCGTTATCCCCGCCCCTTTGTGATTTGATATGGGTGTAAATATTATGTGCACTCATTAAAATTAATGAAGGGGCGGGAATTTATACAGATTTGTATTATTTTAATACAATTTCTGTATAAAAACCTTACAGATTTGTATATGCCACGTTTTTATACAATAATTGTAAGATCTGTTTTTTTTTTGAGTGTACGTAAACGTAATTGGTTGGTTTACCTTTTTCTAAACTTTTTATTAATTATCGATAATAAATAGTTAAAAATCAGTATTTTCATATAAATACAAAGAAGCGTTGACTCATCCTTGATCGAATGGTCCAAAAAGAAAATGAAAATCCATCGAGAAACGGATGAGATATTAAAGTTTAAAGTCTATCATATTTTTGTGACGGTCCCCGATTTTCGCAATCGTATAGTGTACCCCAATATAGAAAAGACAGACGTAGTCTTACGTCAAAATATCGCGGTTTTCACGCGATTTTATATAACAGTAGGGTACACGGACAGATAAATCAACCCAAACTTTGAGTTCAATATACGCACTATTGAGAATATCGCAGAAAAAAATTACCCAAATTTGGGTAGTTTTCCCTTTCTTTCCCATGATTGCTATCAAAACTAGAGCAAGATGCAAACACCTCACCGAGGTTGCTCAGCCCAATAACCCAAATTTGAGTAAATTCAATATTCTCTATTTTGGGTTGATCAAGGTCCGCTTTGGATAAATTGTTTACATGGGATTAAAGGCAAACTACCAGTGCCAGAAAAGTCATTTTACTCAAATTTGGGTTATTGACCCAAACCACGGTTTTGAGTGCAAACAACCCACTTTTGGGTAGTTTTGGTTTTCAGTGTAGAATACGGCATTGGTAGGGTGCGACAGTTGTTGGCACCCTCAACAATATTTGCGTTTTCCAGAAAACATACACTATTTATGAACATAATTTTGATTCAATCACACAATTTCAAGTCTAGGCTTTCATTTGAATAAGTTGTTTGTGTAAAAGTAGCAAGATTTTACGAGTTAATCACCGAAACAAATTTGCACCTACATAATCCTTGCCATTCTTGCATTGCCAAAGAAAGCAGCGCACGAAAAGCAAAATCGATCAAAGAAAAAACGGATCGAGATCGCCCATTCCTAGTCTAATACCATCATAAAAATCTTCATCGTTCCCAAAAACCTCTACATACAAATGTTCATGCCGTTTCCTAGTCTATAAGGGCAGACAGACAAAAATTCATTCTTATGTGTATAGATTTGGTTTTACGTAGTTTACGTCGAGCGGTCGTGTCTTGTACACAACTCCCATGATTTTTTTTATGAAGCAAACATATCATGTAAGGACCTTCAAATCTAAAGACCGCAAAGTTGTATATTTGAAACTGGTTGATAGACTTTTGCTTACGCGTGTAGACTCTAAGGCATTGAAAAGACAAAAGATGTAAATCTTGGAAGTGGGCAAAAAACATATAAGTTCCCTTCTCAAAACATTATTCAAATAGGTTGAAAATGGTAAAGTTATGAAAATGTCAATAACTGGGTACTCGGGTACCCTATCTGCCATTCACGTCTGTTTTTTGTTAAATTTGTTTTACAATGTGTTTAAATGCTTTTGCCTATCTGTTTACATGACATAAAATTGATGCCAAGGCTTAAAATTCATGCTTTGTTTTAAGCCAGTTTTGATAATTAATAAAGTTTGTTTCAAATTTGAGTGAAGCGAGATGAGCGTGCAACCGAATAATATGAATGAATTTTCCTACTGGAGGATATAAACAACCAGCATTTTGCACCAATACATTGCCAGTTATCTACTTCCATGTCTAGTTGCTGAAGGGAGCAAACTAATTGCTGATAATAGAAATTGCTATGCCAATAGAAGAAACGATGACCTGTTACTTTATATTAAATTTACTGAGTTTGTGGTACAAGCTGTTATATTTTGTGAACACCAATCATCAAAGAAAGAGCATACATTTGTATACCAGTTAAACTGTACCTGTATTTTAGTCTAATTATTCATTATTTTTATCATTAAATTTGCCGAATGTCTTAGACTGTCAAGAATAGGTATTTTCCCCTATTTCACGCGGTTTTATATAGGGCCTGTTCAAATATTACGTAACGCAAAAAACCTTGTTTTTAAGAACCCCCACCCCCTCATAACAATCCGTAACAATTTTCAGAATCACCCCCACCCCTATGCGTAACGTGTAACAAATGCAATTTTTTGAAAAATATCTAAATTTTGGTAGAATTTGAAGGGCAGTGCTATAAATAATTATTTATTGTATATTTCTCGCTTAACTTTTTAAAAGGACCTAAGTAACATTTTTTCATGAATTAATTTGAGTACTGCAATCAAAAGCTTTATATTGGTCTGTTGTGTTCGCTATTCAAATTAATTCATGAAAAAAATGTTACTTAGGACCTTTTGAAAAGTTAAGCTAGATTTCACGCTTTTTTTGAGGATAATAAAGATATTTTGAAAAAAAAATGATATTTTTTCTCTATGTAAACAACTTGTTACGCGTAACAATGTTTCGATCGACCCCCACCCCCTATATTTTGCGTAACAAAGCGTAACAAAAATCAAACAGCCCCCACCCCCTATTGCGTTACGTAATATTTGAACAGACCCATAACAGTTTTGATGCTTCGTTGCTCTTTACAGATGTTATTTTCTATAACATTATTCTGCTGACAACTGAATTTGCAAACATTTGAATACCATACCATATTATTAAAAATATATTCTCCTGCTCTAAATGTATGTGCACTACCGGCCAAAAGATTTAGCTCACCCTCTTATTCTCGAGTCCCTTCGAAACGCGCAGAGGTTTATGGCAAGGTGATGGTCTTTTGTGCCTATTTGCTATTCAACATCACTTTGGAGGAAGTAAAACAAAGGGCAGGGATTGATACGATTAGTACGATTTTCCTGAAGTCCGTTCAGCTATTTGGTTTCGCCGACGACATTGATATTATGGCACGTAACTTTGAGAAGATGTAGATGTAATCTGTAGAATCAAACTGAACGAAATCATAGAACATGTGAAATAAGATATCCATTTTAGGTCTTTGTATTGCTATAATTATGTATCGTATTTAAAAGTGTCCAAAGATCAATGAATTACGTGCCCTTAATGAGTGCCGTAAAAAGAGGGTTGAGTGTAAATCTAAGAATAATAGGTTTTAACCAAATAGTTCCATTTTCTGATTTTAAATCTTGATAAAACATGTACACACTCCCGACCATAGATCTTCTTCTAATACCTCCAGTCAGTCAAATGCATTCAAACATAATGCAAATTAAGTGGTCATAAAAGTGTAACTAAAATAGACTGCATGGTTGAAAATCGCATTTATGCGAACGTGATCGTACCTCCTCGTTTTACTGCGTTACTATTTTCACCGTACACTTTGGTCCCCTACGCTCCGGATTGCATTTGATTCGTGAAGTGAATCCACATTGCCGAACCGTCGGTGCGTCGCGACTTTGGTTGACATCATCGCAAAAAGGGATAACAGCGGTCATTTCGGTGACCGGCAGACGTCTCGGCCATAAATCTTGTCTAAAAACTCACCTGTCACTTCGGTTGTTAGTGAGCAGAGATCCGGTTTAATTACACTTGAAGCGCACACCTATTGTTAGCATGTTGCCACGCCGTACCGCTCGCTGGCGTCGAACACAGAAGAGTTCATCGGCATCCTTACCAACGACGCGATAGGAGTTACAAACAGAATAGCCCCTGCCGGCATGTGTGTATTGACAGTCCCCCGTATCGCAAGAAGACCGGCCAAATTGTCACAAATTGTACGGATCACGGTCATCACGGTGGTGTGACGGCATTCTGCTTCGGTGCACCGTCGCTGTAGTCTTTGACAGGACAGCCACCAGCAGGGATTAAGTGCCTTGTACCTGTGCGTCGAGGGTGGACAGACTTTCGCCTCTTCATCAGATGGTGTCCCACAGCCAACAGGACCACCGGTAAATCATCCAATAAGTGATTCTCTGATTTTAATTGCTCAGGAAATCCCAACGTAATTATTTTTGTCCCTGCCCGGACACTTGTGTGTGCGTTCGTTCGACTGCCAGTTGGTCCTCCTCGGACTATATTGGTGTCCAATTGCAACGGCATGGCAATCAGGGATGACTCCCTCACAGCAGTGTAGCTACTCGATGAGATTTTCTCGTCTACGAACTTCACTCCTGTGCTCAGGTTAATCTGTGTTTTGCGAATTGAGACCTGAACTAATGCGAGCCCCAGTCCGGCCCACTGAATAAAAGCAACATGAGACAAAAGAAGTTCATTTGGATCCACCGTCTCAACCCATGGATCTCCCGAACTGGGTACCCAGTTCTGAAAAAGAGCAAACACTAAAACAAAAGAAATGAAGTTATCACAGCCCCAGCAGCCAACCGAGCCCGGAGTCAGTCGTTGCCGGTGGCTAACCGCATCTAGGATTTCAAGGTGGCTGGCCATAGTGGAGCCATTTAAATTCAAAGCGCAAACACACACCAGGGAATGCTTTCCACCTTTTATTTATGATTCCTATCCCTCACTGCTGCCACCCACCCGATTCGGCGGCAGAAGGCAGTCGGGGCACAAGAAACCAACCTCGCAGGTCGCATCTTGTGCTGAGTAGGATGTTTCGCATTTTGATAAACGAGAACCGACCGGAATGTTGTCTCGAAAGAAGGTCGACGTGGAGTTCGGTTGGCAGTCAGCAAACCATAAAATAAAACAAGGTGCAAAACATGCTTCCCTCTACCCAACCTCCCAATCCATCGTCGTCGGTGTCATCGTTATGAACCCACAACAAACCGGATGACTCCCCGCACCGTATGGATAGGTTCGGGTGCTGGAAACAGAAGAAGAATAGAAAAATCACAGATGGTAGGAAATAATTTTTGAATTCATAATTTATAAACACTTTCTCGCCGTTGTTGTTGGTATGTTGCGGCTTGTGGAGTTCGAGCAGCATCAGCATGGAAGGAGTGATATCCGGTGTCAGGCCGTTTGGCCGAATGCCGTTTGGCCGAATGCTGTTTGGCCGAACGCCATTTGGCCGAATGCCGTTTGGCCGAACGGGTCGTTTGGCTGAATGCCGTTTGGCCGAATAGTTAAAAAAAAATTGACCTCAGTTCACGACTGGTACTTCTTCCTACTTCCTTCTTCCTTCTTTCTTCTTCTTTCTTTCTTCAGCCTTCCTCCTTATTCCTTCTTCCTTCATCATTCCTTCTTCTCTCTTATTTTTTCCATTCTCTAACTTCTTTCTTCCTTCTTCTTTCTTTCTTATTCCTTCTTCCTTCGTTTTTGTTTATTCTTTCTTCTTGCATCTTTCTTTTTCTTTCTTCCTTCTTCCTTTTTCCTTCTTCGTTGTTCCTTGTTCCTTCTTCCTTCTTGCTTCTTCCCTCTCCCTTCTTCCTTCTCCCTTCTTCCTTCTTCCTTAATTCTTCTTTCTTCTTTCTTTCTTCCTTCTTTCTTATTCCTTTTTCCATCTTCCTACTTCCTTCTTCTTTCTTCCTTCTTCCTTCTTCCTTCTTCCTTCTTTCTTCTTCCTTCTTCCTTCTTTCTTCTTCCTTCTTCTTTCTTCCTTCTTCCTTCTTCCTTCTTCCTTCTTCCTTCGTTCTTCTTCCTTCTTCCTTCTTCCTTCTTTCTTCTTCCTTCTTCCTTCTTCTTTCTTCCTTCTTCCTTCTTCCTTCTACTTTCTTCCTTCTTCTTTCTTCTTCCTTCTTTCTTCTTTCTTATTCCTTTTTCCTTCTTCCTTCTTCTTTCTTCCTTCTTCCTTCTTTCTTCCTCTTTCTTCCTTCTTCCTTCTTCCTTCTTCCTTCTTCCTTCTTTCTTCTTCCTTCTTCCTTCTTCCTTCTTCCTTCTTCCTTCTTCCTTCTTCCTTCTTCCTTCTTCCTTCTTCTTTCTTCCTTCTTCCTTCTTCCTTCTTCCTTCTTCCTTCTTCATTCTTCCTTTTCCTTCTTCCTTCTTCCTTCTTCCTTCTTCCTTCTTCCTTCTTCCTTCTTCCTTCTTCCTTCTTCCTTCTTCCTTCTTCCTTCTTCCTTCTTCCTTCTTCCTTCTTCCTTCTTCCTTCTTCCTTCTTCCTTCTTCCTTCTTCCTTCTTCCTTCTTCCTTCTTCCTTCTTCCTTCTTCCTTCTTCCTTAAATCTTCTTTCTTATTCTTTCTTCCTTTTTCCTGTTCCTTCTTCCTTCTTCCTTCTTCTTTTTTACCTCTTTCTTCTTCCTTAATTCTTCTATTTTCTTTCTTCTTCCTTCTTCCTTCTTTCTTATTCCTTTTTCCTTCTTCCATCTTCCTTCTTCCTTCTTCTTTCTTCCTTCTTCCTTCTTCCTTTACCTTCTTGCTTCTCCATTTTTCCTTCTTTCTTCTTTTTTCGTCCTTCTTCCTTCTCACTGCTAACTTCTCACTTCATAAGGAAATGTATTTCAACTATTCGGCCAAACGGCATTCGGCCAAATGGCGTTCGGCCAAATGACCCTTTCGGCCAAATGGCATTCGGCCAAACGACATTCGGCCAAACGGCATTCGGCCAAATGACCCTAAACCGTGATATCCCTATCCCTTTGCCGAAATTTCCCATGCGGAGAAAGGTGAGACACAAACCGATTGTTTCGTTTCGAATTCTCTCGTCGTCGTCGGAGCTCAGCTCCGCAGAATAGTAGAATAGTGTCCGTGTCATGTGGTGGCACGTTTTCCAAACGTGAACGGACGAGAGTATTTTATTCTTCGATGATTTGAGTGAAAAATAAGGCACCTTGCTGCCGGCTGATGCTGGAAAGGTCGGATTGGATTGGAACAGCTGCCCCACGTCAGTTTGCTGTGTATTGAAAGAAAGACAAGTGCCACTCTATCGTTCGTTTGGCTGAAGCCGAAGAAACGTGCCTCGAATGTGGATTGTTATCATTCCGGCGGAGTGATAATAGAATAATAAAGAGGTGAGTATCAAAAGGTCACATGTGACGAACCGGAAGTTTTGTTACGGAGATTGAAATGTTTAGGGGAGGATTTCTGGTCTAGTTTGGAGAAAATGGCAAGAGAATTGCTTCTGAAATGACTTTTTGTTGAACGTGAAAAAAATCAACACATGGCAATACACTGAACCTTCTCAATTCGTAGAATTATTGCTTGGAGATATTTTTAAATTAATAACTATTAAAGAAACCTGGATTACGTTTTTAACTTTCAGTTCCTAAATGTGTTTAGTGAAGAACGTACAAAATGCCCATATAGATATTGATTTATGGTAATATCTTGAGAAAGCAAACAGTTACGAATTTGCTCATACGTGGAGTACTACAGCACTAGAACGCCAACTGAATTCCAATTGACCATCGAGTCAAGTAAGAAATATTGAAAACGACTAGGGTGCAAATTAAATAGCAGAATATATACTGCAGCTAAAAAAAGCCCTTCTATCGGAAAAAACAGCTAGGCGCAGCTTCTTTTTAAGACGACCGGAGAGATCTTCGATCCACCGTTGGTAGTATCGCATTAATTTCCTTCTGGCGTCCGTCCAGGACTATTTTCAGGAGTTTCTTCTGAAGTTTCCTTGATGAGTATTTTTTGGGAGTTTACTCAAGAGTTCCCTCATGAAGTTCGCCATGCATTCCTTCAGAAAAAGTTCTGAGAGTTGTTTCATACATTCTTCACTAGTTATTCCAAAATTCCTTCTGATGTTTCTCCAAGATTTCTTCCGGGAATATTTTTAAGAGTTTTCTTTGTATTCTTTGAGATCCAGAAAATAATTCAGAATTTTTTCAGGAAATATTCCAGAATTTCCGTAAAATGTTTCCACAGGCCTTTTGCTGTTTGAGGTAGGGACGTTCCGATACTTCCGATATATAAGAATATCGATATTTTTGTTTCGATATCCGATATTTTTGTATCGATATTTTGCTTTCAATATATCGGTCATATCGATATTTTTGCTTTCGAGGTCGATATATTGAATCAGAACAAAGTAACACAAAAATAACAGTTGCAATGTATTCTGTGAAAGAAAATTCTTCAAAATGATGATGGCTATGATGATTTTTCTCGATAGCGCTGATGGTGTGAGGTGTGAGATGTGCGCAGCCATCACAAATAGTTTTGACAACTCGACACTTTTCATAGACCGCCGTTGCGCAACATCTGTCGTACCGCTGGTCCTTACGGGAATTCAATTAAATATTTGACGTGATCCTATGATAAAATAGATAAATTACCTTTAGACATTAGGAACCGATTTATGAAAATTGGAATTTAGAAAAATAAAAAAAAACTTCCGTGGAAATTCTGAAGGAAGAATTTCCTGCTGTTAAGAATCAGAATAACGCTAGAAAAAATCCAGAAAAATTGTCAGGAAATTTCAGCAAATTTGTCGAAACTTCAATTGTTTTTTTCGAGCCAAAGAAAAAAAACACTGCCGCTACCGGTTAAAACTACGACGAACGCCGCCGCCGATGATTGGTGGACTGGCACACTCTATTTAGAAGCAGATTGGATTAAGTATTAGAAAAAAAAAGTAATTTCCAATCATCATGTTAAAGGGGTAATACGGTAATACGATAGTAATTGGATAACTTCATCTTCTTCTTCAATGGCTCAGGGAGTCGAAAAGGTTTCAACTCGAAAATATCCTAGACCGGACTGATAATCGAACTCGACATCTCTGGATTGTCAATCCTACGCCTTTTCTCGCAAGGATAAATTCTAAATATTCTCATATCTGAAACATCATATGATTTTCCGATATATCGATTTTTTATTCCAATATATCGGTGATATCGATGCTTTGATTCGATTATCGTATCGAATCAAATATCGATATTTTGAAGTATCGGAACGTCCCTAGTTTGAGGATGTGTCAACATGTGATAAATAAACTGAACAATAGACTATTTTCTGATAGAGATTCCACCATTTACATCAATTATATATCCTTCCATTACTGAAAGAAGCAAAAATCGCGGTCACTAGGTCACCTGAAAAGGTTTTACATGTTGTTTTGAATTAGTTTACAAAGATTGTATTGGATTATAAGATAATACAGTACACAATTACAGCGTTATTATATACAGCAACGATCAAAACTAATCGGTAAAAAAATTTTAGTTACAAGATAAAGATTGTCGGGTGGAGGGGATAGGGTGGAGGTGGAGGAGATAGGGTGCTAAATGTCGATGAAGGAAAAATACATACGATTTGACACTTCGGTACGCAACATGTTTCGGACAGCAGAACAAAGGGAACCGAAGCGACAATCTTTATCTTGTAATTAAAATATCTTTTCAATCGGTATCTATGAAGAACGGCAAAAACAAAACACAGAGTACACTGTAAAAAACGCATATAGCGAATTCAAATAGGTGATAATATGTTCAAAAATTTAAATGAAAACATACTCATACCCGGGTAGAAGCCGTGATATTGATAACAAAACATGATATTAACTTGTTTGAAATAAGAGTAAAAATGACAAGCGAAAAAAACAAAAAACAAAAATGCACAGAAATATCATAAAAATATCAAGTTTTGCTATTAGCAAGAACAAAATATTAGCTTAAGATATTGATAAGATCTTGTTAATGTCAAAATCTGTTATTTTTAACATATTTCGGTGCAAATTTTTGTTATTTTCGCTTGTTATTTTTACTCTTATTTCAAACAAGTTAATATCATGTTTTGTTATCAATATCACGTTTTACTGTTAATGAGCTATTTTCGTCTACCCGGGTAATCCCACCCTTATTGAGATTTCTCTTGTGAATCAAAAAGTCCACTACACCATAGCTCTGGTTAACGCAGCAAGGACTCAATCGTACTTCACAGCCTCCGTCAGCGGTTAGTTTCTTTTTAGACCCCTTCCTAATACAAGCAGCCTCAAAAGATCTTCCGAGATTTCTGGTGACCCCGAAGATTAACCAATCTTTCCGTCGTCGTTTGATGGCACAACCCGGTTTACGAACGCTGAAAAACATTATTCGACTGCAGTAAACTCGTATCGGTCTGAGTGACGGAAACAAAAATAAAATTGCAGCCATTTCGTCAATTTGTGTTGTATTGGCCTGATTTTTTTACCAGTTTGTTTATTTATTATGGCTCAGTCGTGTAAAATAACACTTTGCGGAGCCGACTCCTGTGTTTTTTTTTAATTGCTATCTCAATTACATTGAATTTAAACACTAAAGCTATTAATTACAATTCAGAAAAAAACTAATCGTGATAAAATTCCATGTTTTCTATCGGCATACCGACGGCTGCAGCTATTCTCAACTTATCTTCTTCTATTAAAACCCAGTCAACACAAAATCGTAGATGATGCAACGTAATAGCCTGTTCCGATTACGCTATTAAACATATCATAATTGGCGTTTCGTAATAAATTGGTTGATTTTTACTTAATATTTCATACATTTCGAACTGTCATCATTTTAACACCTCAAAAACATAAATCAAGTTGATAATTACGAATAAAAGACTAATTTTCTGGCTGGCTGCACGGAAAACTTAGGTTCTGTCAAGATAACTGTCACAAGCTTTGTTGTCAGTTTCAGTGTCAGTTTCTCACGTTTCGTATGTACAAAGTTTTGTGAAATTATTTTTCCAACTTTAACTTCATAATGGATAAATCCGATGCCGGTCCATCTTCGGGTCCATCTAAGCGCAACAAAGTGAAAAAACGCTGCTTCTGGTCGGCCGCGCAAATTGACCTGCTCTTTGAACTGTGGTCGGACAAGATTGGTGCTCTTCGTGGGACGCGTAAAAACAGCCATATTTTCGAAGAAATGCGGCAAAGTTTCAATGATCATGGCTATCATGTTTCGGCAACAGACATAAAGACAAGGATCCATAATATGACCGCACGTTATAGGTAGTATGATTTTCTTTGAAATTTATTTATCTACACCATCTATACACTTGTTTCTATACGAATAGGAAAGAAAAGGCTGCAGTTGGACCATCGGGTGGATCGCCTTCGGAGTGGTCGCTATTCGACCGAGTGAATGGTATCCTCGGAAGTTTTCGGATACATAATGTCAACTCTGTGGTCGTCGACAGTATTATTGATGAAGGTAAAGTGAAAATATTGATTGCGAACTACTGCTGATGGTGAACAGAATTATTTATAAGTGCTGTTCAGTTATGTTAAATGTGGATGATTTTAAAAGTGGTGAGAGTTTCCCATAAAAAGTTCCCGCTGGAATAAATTTTTACACCATAAGTTTGTTGAATCATTTGCCGATTCCGTATGGAGTTTGTTGCACTATCGCTTAAGTCAGTTTAACAGAAACGTTCATCCACTCCAGTATTCAGTCAGTGTAGATATAAATATTTGAATTTAAATAGCCTTTTTCAGCAAATCGTTCACAGTTTGCAAAAAAAGAAAGAAAAAACAATCTTTGAACAATTCTTTAACACTTTCTGTAGAATGCAAGCATTGAGCTTTTTGATCAAATACTCAATGCTGGAATTACAAGATGTGACGATAATGTTTCTCGGTCTACATGAACATTCACAAATTATTTTACGACTGTATGTAAATACCACTATTACGTCTTTGTGGCTTCAAATTTACACTGAAACTTGGCCGGCTTTTAACTTTATGTTTTTGAACAATTAGTAATAGCGAGATTAATAGGAGTGGTTTTATGTCACAAGTCATGAGTTTGTTATAAGCACTAAGAGGCACACAGGATGGGTCCAGGGATCGAGAATCCAAAATGTATACAAATAAATTGTATGACCTTTTGCAGAAGCTATCAAACTTCACAGTATCAGTTCAAGGTGACCAATGAACCGGGAGATCCGGTAAAAAGCCGGGCATTGAATATCATCGGAAATATGCGAGCATTTTTATGAGCACCGATAAAATTAAAAAATCGGCGTTTACCTATTTGTATTTGTGATTCTCATGCGTTGTTTGACCGGGTTTCACAATTATTTTACGGATTACGCAACATTTATAGACACAAAAATGTGTTAACATTAGTAGAGCGTTGAAAATACTTATGCTGACGATATTTTCCTTCTGGACTTCTAAAGCGACTCCTAAGTGGTTTCTCTACTGCTGATAGATGATATGTTTATTCTGACGAATAAAACTACGGAATCCCGTGACAATGGAAACCCGTCATGTCCATGCTAATCCTAAAAACTCAGACGTACGATTTGCAACTCAGCTGTACCCAAACCAGATGTTCTAGGTTCTCCAAACTGTTCACATTTTTTTCTAGAATGGGAATGCATCTCCAATTGAGATATAATCATTATCTAACATTCTACAGTATAAGAACTTGTTGAAATAGCTTTAATTTGCTGTAGTTTAACGAAAAGAGAGACGACCTAAAGAATTATATCTTCGCAGTGCATACAAAAAAAAATCATTGGTCTTATTAAGAAAACCATTGGTGAAATTAAAGATTCATTGGTTCTTTTTCGTACAGAGTTGCACATGTTCAGACCAACAGCTAACCAATTGTCGGTTTAAACCCTTTGTAGCAAAACCCTTTGCGATTAATAGTTAGAAATTTTCAGAATTACTGTCAAATCGAGAAAAGGACACTGTTAAAAATGAAAGTTAAATAATTTTGTTTTGAAAACAGTTTTAATTGAAAATAGTGGTTCCTGAAACACTGAATATGCTGGCTTATGTATCATTGTATGCTTCATGCAGGCCCTTCATAGCAGGCAATACCACCGGAAGTCGACAGAATCTGATACACGAATTTGCTCATCTCCTTCATGTGCTGTTGGTTGAAGAGGTTCTTATCCTTAGTCCTGATTATGCAGAAAAAAACATACGTACAGGTATGAGCAATAACATTTTACTAAGAAATACTACATTTACCATAAGTTAATCCGACGAATAGTCGAGACGCCGTCCTGGCGAGCTCCTAGCTGTTGTTATTCGATCTTCCATCTGATTCTGATTCGTGCATGTAAGAAACTCCTTCCATGGAATTTGCATCGACTATCATTGGTTCCTCCAATACACTAGTCGGGAAGATTCTGTCGATCCCTTCCTTCGAGAGCTCCGCTTATCGGTAGGCGGTAGCCGGTTTCAGTAGGCACTTGAATCGCGGGAAAATGGAGCACGATAAAAATGGAACTAAACCTTTGATACCCACACTGACTTCGACACCAACTACTGCAAGACACCAATATTGAATAGTTCAATACCAAATTTTCAAAACAACGTATCTGGTTTTTGCAAACAAAGATTCAAACGTCGATTTGACGAATTTGATAGCATTTTCACGCAAACCAACACCATCATTACGAAGGTGAAGGCTTCTGCTACCTGTTGATGGTGTTGGTTTGCGTGGAAGTGCTATCAGATGAGTCAAACCGACGTTTGAATAGTCGTTTACAAAAGCAGATAAGTCGATTTGAGAATTTGGTATTGAGTTTTTGCTTGGATGTGAAAGAGCAAAACATTACGAACTATGGGCAGTTCAGGATATTATGGTTAAAATGTATACTGGTTAAAAGAAATACTGCAGGGTGCAAATAGAAAGGTTGGAGGCCTTGATAATTCCTCGAAGGAATGTGGGCGATTTAATTACATTTTGGGAAAAGGGTTTAAGCGCTCTGTAAGCAGTGATGACACAATTGGAAATTATATCAAGTGTCATCTAAATGCATAAAACTTTTCAATTAAACCTCTACCACAATCATAGTAATAAATTTTGGAATAAACCATTTTATAGAAAGCTCGAATGACAGGAGACCTAACACTAATATTTACATTTTACAAGGAACATTTGCGAAAATGGAATGAAATGATGATGATGATGACGAATTGATAATGGTTTGCATGCAAATTTACCAAAACAAAGACCGAGCCGTCCACTCAAAATTTCGATCAGCTGATCGAATCTGTCTCGTAAAATGGCTTATATGGTATCATGTATGGTTCGCAAAGTTGAACAGCATAGTTTGCCAAAATATTAAAATTAAGATCATTCAGAAAATACATGCTTCAAAACTTATTAGAATAAATATTTTGGTCACGAAATTCACCATTGTGTTTTGCCAAAGTGCGTGATTCAATACCAAATTATCAAAACGACTTATCTGCTTTTGTAAACAAAGATTCAATCGTCGATTTGACGAATCTGATCGCACTCCCACGCAAACCAACACCACCAAAACGTAGGTGAGGCTTTCTGCTACCTGTTGATGGTGTTGGTTTGCGTGAGAGTGCGATCACATTCGTCAAATCGTCGTTTGAATCTTTGTTTACAAAAGTTCTTCGTATTTTTTTCGAAATCTTCCGAACAGGACAAAGGGAACCGAAGCGACAATCTTTATCTTGTAACTGAAATATCTTTTATTCAGACTCTCAAAATTGTCATGCAGTAACAATAACAAATAACAATCATACGCGTGAGTTCAAAGGACTCGCATATGAACATGACGGATTTCCGTAGTTTTTTTCGTCCTACGCCTTTGCTCGCAATGCCAACTGGAGTCATATAACACCATCGTTTAAAAATATCTTTTTTATGGTTCTCTTGCCCGCAGATACCGTTCTATAGACATTTTAAGTTGTTGAAACAATAACCCATTTCACCCCCATTTGACACATCACATATGAATAAAACTAAGTAAATACTCTTTACTCAAATCGGTCTACGTACTGGTGCAAATCTCTGTGAATCTTCATTGTCATCCTTTATGACAACATTTAATTATTTTTATGATTTCATTTCGACGCTTTTTTAATTACCAATGATGATTTTATTTTACAGACTTTTGCGTAGAATATCTTGAGGAAGATCCGGCGTTCCCGTACATTCAGCCGTCGTATACAGCAACGCAAGAGGTCACGGAAACACAAGAGATCACAGAAACACAAGAGAGTATTTCTCCGCTAGTTTCCCCTTCGCAGCATGAACGCCCGCCTTCAAAACTACGAAGAAATAAAAGTCTGCATGCTGATTTGATGTATGAATTTAAGAGAACTAATGCTCGCATAGAATTTGAACTCGATCGTTTGAGAAATGCTGACGAAGATGTATTACAGATGGAACGCGAAAGGAACGAAATACTTAGAGATATGGCTGACAATTCAAAAGAACTGAATGGGGCATTAATTCATTTTCTGCCGAAGTAAAACTATAGTTTTTTGATAAAATTTTAAATGAAACGAATTCTCAGTATTATTTGGAACCTGGTGTTTATCCCTTCGAATTCGTATTTCGGCTATAACAAAAGAAAGTATTGCTTTAATTAAAGGAATGAAAGTAGTTATACTTGTCACGTTTTTTTATATTTAAAAGCTATTAATATTTCATAAAACTTGCTCATCATGTTCACGCAATGGTTCCTGAGTATCGATGTTAGATTTCAGTGCTGCGAAAGAAATATAAATAGCATTAAACATTTTGAATACCAGATGTTAACTTAAAATAAAATTATTTTATGGATCTGAATAATATAAGAGAAATATTAGAAAGCATTTATGTATAAATGTGCTCAGAATAATAGAGGAAAAATCTTATGTTCTAATACAATTAAATAATGATAAATAATAAAAAAAAAAAACGAATATCAATGTATTGCTTGAAGCGAAGTCAAGTATGTTTTAATATTATTTTATTATTTACCGAAATAATTGGCAATTGCCTCTCTAATCGCTATCGCAGTGCAATTTGATTCCGTGATTGTATTAATTTCGTCCGGTATTTGCCGTCGTGTACGTTCATATTCTTGCATGTGCTGAATCCAATTCTTCTTTATGGTATCATTGTTATGGTTGAGAAAATTATGCAAAACACAACAGCACTGTATAACGAGTGCTGCTTTATCAATCTTGTTATCCAATCCTTTTCCAATTCGTCGAAATCGTGCCTTTAGATGGCCAAACGCATTCTCTACAACCCTTCTGGCCTTTGACAGTGTATAGTTAAAAGTTTTTTCCTTATCGGATGCATCTGCATGGAATGAATAAGGCTTCATAACTAGTTCTGACAAACGGAAAGCAGAATCTCCAATCAGTAGAACAGGAACATCAATTCCACACATTTTTTTAGTATAATCCTTTAAAATTGGATTTTGTAGCTCTCTTTTAAGCTTCGAATTTTCGAATATTTTGGAATCATTGCAACGCCCGGGGCTTCCCACGCTAATGTACTGGAATCTAAACCTACAAATAGTTCAAGATTGATTAGTGTAAATTACACGGTTAGTATTTTTGGTACTTTTCACTCAAATCGGGAGCCTAGTGTGGGAACCCAAAACTAAGTAATTTTTAATTTAAACCTAATATTAAGTAAAATATACTTAATTTTGAGCAGAAACTAATAAACAGTTAGGTAAATTTTACTTCACTTTCGTAAACATGAGATTATTTAGAGAAATTTTCAGAAACCAAGTTTTAAATTTTTTACTCAAAAAAGAAACTTTTATATTTTTATGATTATTTAGAGTTCCACGGATTTGTCTGCATGTGTTGATGTATGGATTAGTTTTGTATGTTTCAGTAAGAAAATCTTGAAAAAACAACAAATTCATAGATTTATATGAACTTTGTAAAAAATGTTAATTTTGAAATACGCATAACTTTTGTAAATTTCAACTTGCATTGTGATTTTTTGTCAGGTGAAATATTGTACCATTTTTTGACCATTACCATCAAAACGTCAAAAACGAAAATTTTTGGGTTGTGTCAGTATTGCACGAAAACGAAAAATCAAGAATTAACTAGCGGAAATAGTATTTAAATACTAGAAAGGTAGAAAACTATTATTATCATAAAATTCATATCAGTAGATGACTCTGTGGTTTTGTGTATCTCTTGGTTCAATTTCAACTAGCTGCATCGAAAATTCGCGAGTGGGCACACCAGATTACGGAGAAGTTTATTCAAAATAATGTTCCTATCTTTGGTGTTTGAACCTGTGCCAGGAATGGGACCCTGCCGGAAACACCATACATAACACTATAAACTAGGAAAGATTTACAAATGCCGGCTAAATAAGTCATGCTAATTCAAAGTAAGGTGGCGGCCAGAGTAAACGCGACGTGCGATGCGACGCGACGCGACTCATGCAAAAGAATAATAACAATTATTATCAAAGAACTGTCAAATTGCTCTGTCGAATCGCGTTGCATCGCGCCGTCGCGTTTACTCTGGCCGGTACCTAATAGTTACCTGTAGTCAACACTCGCAAACAGAACCATAGAATACCACCCTTTGTAGTTGTGGTAATCAATAGCTTCATCATTCTTTGGCTGAATTTCTATATGACATCCATCTTAAAAATGGAAAAGGTAGTAGTTATAATAGAAATATTGCAATGAATTTAGTTACAAAAAAGACTTTTGTTACCAATTGCGCCATAGCATTGCGGGAAGCCAATTTGTCCAAATCCTTTGAGGCACTCTTCAACCTGATTCTTCTGCAGCGGAATGAATCCATATAAATAGGCCGCAAAACTCGCCATACTTCGGTGCAGAACTCCTGCATAATCTCGCAAATTGTTGATTTGCCCACTCCGAATAAATTTGATATGGTGCGATATTCGGCTGACGATCCTAATGCGTACAGTGCAATGCCCACTCTTTTTGCAGAGGAATGCACTTCCGCAGTATAGTGTCCTGTTTTGCAATTCCTCGTAGCATACCACATAATGTGTCAAAACACTTTCGGTTCATCCTGAAATTCTCTTTAATGAACTTCTCTCCATTTTTTCAGCATCTTCTTCAAAAATTTACCGGAACGTATCTATTTTAAATTCATTTTTTTATTAACTTATGATCTAATCAACTTTTCATAGGTATTTACTTACCCTTGTCCAAATCGTACGGTGCCGGGAGCTTCACTTGATCAGATGCAGAAGCGCAACGGATTTGTTTTGCAGGTTCATTATGTTTCGTATATGCAGCTGTCTTTTTCTTTTATATATCGTGACATCGTCATCGACATTGCCCGATACATTACTGACACGCCAATTTTCTGCCACAGCACATTATAACTTTTATTAATTTAGTAGAGTTAACACTTCTCGTCATTGTTATTTATAAAGTTTAATGATGTACGCGAATATTTACAATCAGAGAAAACTTTTCACCGGTCATGACAGTATGCAGGTTCAATAGCGCGCGTCAAATGGAAACGTCAAATGATATTAGTTCATTGTGATGTGAACGCATCGAGGTAAATTCGATATCAACTTAATTTGTTTCATCATAAATAGCTCAATCTGAACAGGCTATAAGATCTAAAGTGGAGGCGATATACGTACATGTTGTATGGGAAAGTGCTTATATCGCCTCCACTTTAGCATCTTATGTAACTATCATATACGATCTTGTGCTGACTGGGAACCTACGTTCGTTTTCGTCCTCAGCCATTCATAGGTTGCAATTCTGTACCTACGCTTCTCAGGAGGAGAATCTGGTACGTGATCATGCTGTCTTCACTATCGCTATTGGCATGTTGTTCTTGTTTAGTCTGTTTTGTGTGGGGTTGATAACAGATTCGGATTCTCGATCGGAATTGAGTGATCGTTGTCGCTTGGCATCAATTTTTTTTATCATGTATTTTTCTCCATTTTACCACTGTTGTTTGGTGTTCTCTTCTCCTGAAACAGTTCCGCCGTGGCTAACTGACCTTGATCATCGAGGGTTTCGATTCGAGCAACCGTTGAATACTGTTTGTTCCTTTCTTGCTTTCGTTCTCACAAAACAGGACAACATTTTTGGTCCTCCTATCCAGTTGTGGTCCTCCTATCCAGAGTTAATCCGTTGGTTTGTCACTGGATCAGATGTAGTAAATTTGACCACAACTTCCTTTTTGGCATATAATTCCAACAAAATGTCGCCTTTTTCGAGTCTACACATACCATTTCCATAGCTTTGTAGGTTTGATACCTGTTCCATGAAGGGTCAACAACAAATTTCTTTGAAACGCCCTTTGGGAACTGGTCCCAAAATGCTTGTTCAATATTTTCACTCTATAGTAGAAATATGGGTATCAAACTTCAGCATTTCGCAAGACAAATGGGATGTTGACATTAAGATATAACTCTGAGGATATTGACCACCCTAAAATTAGTTCCGATGCCCTGAGGTGAAGGTTGGTTGAGTACCAAAACAATATTTTGAAGTATATGTGCATTTATTTACGTGTTTGGGACAAAAGGTCGAAAGGACAAAAGTCGAAATACAAAATGTCAAAAGACAAAAGGTCGAGCATGAGCATGAGCATGATTGACTGCCCACGTTGCTACTCCGTTATTACCGGTCAGCTGTATTACACAGACAACAAATGACGTTTGGGACTATCATCATCTTCAATGTAAGAACTGGTGACCCAAATGCAATACCAGCGCCGGCCGTGTCCGAATGCAAGTCAATTGAGAATGGGTTAGAAGATGTTGACGTGATACTCCTTTGATAGAAGCCGACGAGTCATCTGCACTCCAGAGAAATCACTGGGATGTTGGAAACGGAGTAGGTATTGTAGCAGGGTTCGTTTTGGTAAACGGAATGCCGAGTGTAGCGTGTAGTTTAATCAAGGTTAAACAAAAACACAATCGAACGGCACTAGTTCATTGACTTACCGACCGCACGAAGCAGAACAATATTTTTCGATGATCACGCGATCGTTCCGTGATCAATAGAAAAATCACGTTAGTTAATTGATTAACTCACGCGCACAAAGCAGAACAAAGTATTCCGATGACCGCGTGATCGTTCTGCATATTAAACGAAACTGATAGGACGCGCACTGACTTTTTGTTAATAAATCAACTCACCTGCACAAAGCACAAAAGCACAATATGATAACACTATCGTTCTGGATGGTCAACGAAACGCATGCACTGATTTTTATTTGCTAACTCTCTCAAACATATTTTTTTAATGAAAAGTCTATTTGATATCCTAAAGAACTGGTATTTACAGCTTATTGTTCAATAACTCATCACTGTTGAAAAACTTTAAAACCTTTTGAATTCTAAGACGAGTCTAGCACTCCCCACCCAACTCCACCAAGTCCTGCCATCCCCTCAGACGTATCTCGACCAACCTGAGGTCGTCCAGCGTCCTGCACTTGACTCGACTTCAAGTACTCGAGTCAAGTACAAGACACCGAAGACGACCCCACAGTTGAGGCCGAAACACGCATCTGCAAAGACAACAAAACTTAGCGGAATTAAATGGAAAGTACCAAACTCGTCTCAGACGGCTGAATACATTCCACCAAAAAGAAGCTTAAATTTTTTTCTGACCTTTTTGAAATTGTCCTAATCCTTGAATTCTTTTAGAAATATCTGAACACCTGACTTCAGAATTCCTCAAGAATCTCGAGAATTTAAAAGTAATAACTAATTTGATATGTTTTACACTTCGATTTAATATTATTTCTGGAACTCTTGCCATCAAACATGAAAAACACCTGTCATAAGACGAGTTTAAACAATCCATTAATTCCACCACTTAAGTGGTGGAATTCAATGGGATGTTAAACTTCTTTCATAAAACATTCCACTAAAAAGCTCAAAATAATTTTCTTATCAAAATGAAAAACATTCGTTTATCTTTCACATTCTAAAAAAACTAACCCTAACCGCGTTTATACTGGTTGACCTCAACTTTGTTAATGTGCAGGCTACACCCAGAGAAGAATGTGTATTTTTATAACCTTAAAAAGATTACTTTTTAAAGCATGTTTAGTATGAACTTTGCAAATATAACAATATTTTGTTTTTTGTTATAGGTCTGATTTATTTCTGAGTTAAGATGTAGTTATAGAGTAGAAGGAATACATGAATTTAAGCAAAACTAATGAAGCTTAAACTTGAAGACATTTCGATGCAATTTTTGTTATGGAGGATCATGTTGCCTATGCTCGAGAAGGTCGAAAAAAAATCGTCTGTCACCCTTTTTACAAAACCTTAAAATAACAGAGTGAAGGAAAACTAACATTTTGTGAACTTTAGAAGTTACTGTTTGGGCGGATATGGATGTGGAAAGATAAAGTGTGATGATGTAAGTGCCAGTGTCCAGTGTCATGGCGTGGAATGCGTTGGAGCGTGGAATGCGTTGCTGCCTCTTCTTTTGGCTGGAATACAGTCTACCTCAAGCTAGCTGGAATTCTATCAAACCAGCCAAAGAATGACTTAATCAAGCACGTGAAAAAAATTCAAGAAAAGGCGACTTCCATGCTAGAGGTTTCTTTAGCACACTTCCAGAAAATAACTTCCGGAAAATTGGTGAGATCAAACCATTTCCTCTACTTCTCAACTATTTCAGTATCAAATCCTCAAGCGACTTGTCTGCTTTTGTGGACGGGATTCGTGCGATTTGATAGCGGATCCACCAAACCAGCACCACTGAAAGGGCAGTCGATAAACCACGTAATCCAAATTTTGACATTTTCAACCCTCCCTGAGAACTATCGTAAGAGCCCTTGAGGTACGTAAACTTTCAAATTTTAAAACATATATGTTTGTACAACGCAATAATATGTGTTGTTAATTATTTTAATCTATTTTAGCATGAAACATTACAATAAAATTATTTGAATACAGTCTACATTTGTTGTGTTGAACACTGCAATGTAATGCATGAGAGATATGTGTGGATTAGATCCTTTCTTCATTTCGTAAACCAGTAGTGTTCAAATTTTAGGTTGAACACTATATTACCCCGCGTTAAAAGAACTAAAATTACTGTGAACCGAAACATTCCGCATATTCTAGAAAGATTTGAGAGCCAGATAGAACTACCTATTCTTTTTAGCAATGGATAGATAATTATGACGATGATTGCCTCTTCAATGATATGCAGCAATGTTCCAATTTAATTTTAAAACCCACGTTTTCAATGTCACACTGTGAACATAGAAATGGTAAGATACAAATAAGATACAAGAACTATTTAAAAATATATGTATAATGAATTAAACTAAATGCGCTGAATTCAAAATATATTTTATATATTTTTGAATCCGGAAGTTTGATTGTGATATCTTTATCCATTTGATAAACGGTAGCATAATGGGCGGGGCTTACTGTTAGTGATAGTGACCTCGAGTGGACATGAAATACCAGGCACTCTGAAATGGGTCACTGGAGCTGCAGAGCTACACTTTCTAACGGATTAAATCTGAGTAACAGACAGCTCTTCCATAAGATCACTGCCAGACAGTGGGGTTGGTTGTACACACACACACACACAACTGATGAAGCTTAAACTTGAATAAATATTATCAATTTGCCACGCTGGTACTGATAAATAGTATACAGTCAAACCTCCAAGAGTCGATATTGAAGGGACATCGACTCATGGAAATATCGAGATGCAGATAAAAAAAGCCCTTGGAAGCTATTTGGGATGACCATCACATAACCCAGAAAATATGTTTTGCACTTTATCCGGGTTTTCTGACCATCGTGATATTTACAACCTCTTCTCGACGACAAACTAACATTTTACTCAGCCCTCCACCAAAACCCCCTCCACAGTCGCCGGATGCGCAGCCAGCAATACGTAACTT